>NC_091992.1:72492805-72597679 GCF_044704955.1 Pristiophorus japonicus | reverse complement strand
CCCCCAATCCCTCCCCTTCTCTCCCCCCCAATCCCTCCCCCTTCTCTCCCCCCAATCCCTCCCCCTTCTCTCCCCCCCAATCCCTCCCCCTTCTCTCCCCCCCCAATCCCTCCCCCTTCTCTCCCCCCCCCATCCCTCCCCCTTCTCTCCCCCCCCCATCCCTCCCCCTTCTCTCCCCCCCCCCCATCCCTCCCCCTTCTCTCCCCCCCCCCATCCCTCCCCCTTCTCTCCCCCCCCATCCCTCCCCCTTCTCTCCCCCCCCCCATCCCTCCCCCTTCTCTCCCCCCCCCCATCCCTCCCCCCCCCCCCCCATCCCTCCCCCTCCCCCTCCCAGAAACACAGACACTGACAGACAGAGAATGAGAGACACACAGACAGACAGATAGAGACACTGACAGAGACACACTGAGGGGGGCATCCCAGCACGCTGTTGGAGGGCTCCCGGTGCTGCAGTCGGTAAGTAGAAAATGTTTTATTTATTGATTTTTTAAAAAAAAATTATTTATTAATTTATTGGATGATTTCTTTATGTATTTATCATTTATTATTGATGATGGCTCTTTATTTGTAAAACTAAAGTGTTTAATGTTTGTAAACTTCCCTTTAAACACCCCCCCCACCATTCCCTACGCCTGATTTTCTAAAGTGTAGACAAGGTTTTTTCGAGCGTACAAAAATCTTCACTTACTCCATTCTAAGTTAGTTTGGAGTAAGTTTTCACTCACGAAACTTTGAAATCAGGCGTAAGTGGCCGGACCGCCCCCTTTTGAAAAAAAAATTCTGTTCCAAAGTGAAACTGTTCTAACGGACTAGAACTGGAGCAAACTAAATGACGAGAATTCCGATTTCTAAGATACTTCGTTCTACACCAGTTGCTCCTAAAAATCAGGAGCAAATCATGTGGAAACTTGGGGCCAATGTCACTATTTATGCCCTGGTATAATTCTGGTGAATCTGCGCTGCAGCCCCTCCAAGGCAAATACATCTTTGTCTAAAACTTAACACAGTATTCCAGCTGGGGTCTGACCAGGGCTCTGCACAACTGAAGCATAACTTCCTCCCCTTTGTATTTCAGCCCCCGAGATAAAGTCCAACACTCCATTAGTCTTTCTGATTACTTCTTATACCTGCCCACTAGCTTTTAATGATTTGCATACCTGCACACCCAAATCCCATTGCTCCTCTACAGTTCCTAGACTCTCGCCATTTAGATAATATTTCGATTTGTCTTTCTTGGGTCCAAAGTGAATGACCTTACATTTCCCCACAATGAACTCCATTTGGCACAGTTTTGCTCACTCATTTATTCTGTCTATGTCCCGTTGTAGCTTCCCAGTTACATCCAGGGCAAAGTGGCAAGTTGGATCCAAAACTGGCTCAGAGGCAGGAAGCAAAGGGTACAGGTTGCTGGGGGTTTTTGTGACTGGAAGGATGTTTCCAGTGGGGTTCTGCAGGGCTCAGTACTGGGTCCCTTGCTTTTTGTGATATACATCAATGGTCTAGACTTGAATATAGGGGGTATGATTAAGAAGTTTGCAGATGATACTAAAATCAACTGTGTGGTTGATAAAGAAGAAGAAAGCTGTGGACTGCAGGAAGATATCAATCAACTGGTCAGAACAGTAGCAAATGGAATTTAATCTGGGGAAGTGTGAGATAATGCATTTGGGGAGGGCTAACAAGAAAAGGGAATACACATTAAATGGTAGGTCACTGAAGTGCATGTCCACAGATCCCTGAAAGTAGCAAGCCAGGTGGATAAGGTGGTTAAGATGACATATGGAATGCTTGCCTTTATTGGCCGAGGCATAGAATACAAGAGCAGGGGTGTTATGCTTGAAATGTATAAAACACTGGTTAGGCCACAGCTGGAGTACTGCGTGCAGTTCTGGTCACCACATTACAGGAAGGACGTGATTGCACTGGAGAGGGTACAGAGGAGATTTACGAGGATGTTGCAGAGAGTGGAGAATCTAAGCTATGAGGACAGATTAGACAGGCTGAATTTGTTTTCATAGGAACAAAGGCAGCTGAGGGGAGACCTCATTGAGATGTATAAAATTATGAGGGGCCTAGATATAGTGGATAGAAAGGGCCTATTTCCCTTAGCAGAGGGGGTCAATAACCAGGGGGCATAAATTTAAAGTAATTGGTAGAAGGTTTAGAGGGGATGAGAGGGGAAATTTCTTCACGCAGAGGATTGTGGGGGTCTGGAACTCGCTGCCTGAAAGGGTGATAGAGGCAGAAACCCTCACCACATTTAAAATGTACTTAGATGTGCCTCTGAAGTGCCGTAACCTACAGGGCTACAGACCTAGAGCTGGAAAGTGGGATTAGTCTAGATAGCCTCTTGTTGGCCGGCACGGACACAATGGGCTGAAATGGCATCCTTCCGTGCTGTAAACTTCTATGATTCTATACACACAACATACCGTGCCTCTCTCAATGTAGTGTTATCTGCAAACTTGGATATATAACTCTCTATTCCTTCATCCAAGACATGAATATGGTGAAAAGTTGAAGCCCCAGTATAGGTCCTGGGGAAACACTATAGTCACATTCCCCCATAGTATGCACCTTTATCTCTACTCTCTGTCTCCTATCCCCCAACCGATTATCATTAACTTTACTAACAGTACTGCTTCATTGATAAGGTAATCGTGGCAATTTGTACCTGAGTAAGTGACCATGGTGATTGGTAGACAGAAACTATGGCATTTGCCATCTCAGAACTGACTCTGTTTAATTGCTGGATCTGTTTCTTCCAAATGTTCAGGAGACCTTTCCCCGAGCGATCCACCTTCACCCCTCTGGACCCGTCATTCTCCAAGAAGACGGATAATCCCTTGTTGTCCCGTCCTCTCCTGGCAAGGTAGAGCAAATATTTCAGCAACACCCTGCTGTACCAATTTATCTATAAATTCAATCATGTGTAAATCAACTAAAAGAAATGGAGTCACTTCTTCTGCCTGATCAATGCAGAAAGCAGCCTGTTCTATTTCAAGAGAAACCGTGCATGCTGGAAATCTAAAATAAAACAGAAAATGTTCGACGTACACAGCAGGTCATCAGCATCTATAGAGAGCCTTTCACCTCTGTTCAGGTGCTCACAGACCTGCTGTGTAGCCCCAGTACTTTCATTTCTGATCTACTTCAGTTTAAAAAGAAAGGCTTGCATTTCTATAGCACCTTTCACAACCTCAGGTTATCTTAATGATTTACAACCAATGAAGTACTTTTGAATTGTAGTCACTGTTGTAATGTAGGAGTCTGTAAGTTCTCGTTGCGTAAATGCTGTCACAATACACATTACAGCAGAACCAGTACATAATATAACCTTTATGAAAATATCCACGCTTTGCAAACCTGACCAACAGTCTTTGGAAATTATTCCCTACAGAGCACAGCAGTCAGCTGCAGACCATGCATTAAAATCATTCAATGCAGCTACTCCCTAAAATGGTCACTGAATTAGATTCACAGCGGAGAGTTGGGTGTAGACTGGGTAGGAGTCGGAGGTGCTGTGAGGGACCACCTATACCACTCACAGGCACAGCATTGTGTAGAGTTCTTTATTTGGTTAGATTTGTTTTGAAGGAGGAGTGAAGGACCCACTGGCAAGATCCTCAGTAATGCAGCCACCTGTGACTTGCCCCATGGGATATTATAAAAACATAAGAATTAGGAGGAGTAGGCCATCTAGCCCCTTGAGCCTGCTCCGCCATTCAAAAAGATCATGGCTGATCTGGCCGTGGACTCAGCTCCACCTACCTGCCCGCTCCCCGTAACCCTTAATTCCCTTATTGGTTAAAAATCTATCTGTCTGTGATTTGAATACATTCAATGAGCTAGCCTCAACTGCTTCCTTGGGCAGAGAATTCCACAGATTCACAACCCTCTGGGAGAAGAAATTCCTTCTCAACTCGGTTTTAAATTGGCTCCCCCGTATTTTGAGGCTGTGCCCCCTAGTTCGAGTCTCCCCGACCAGTGGAAACAACCTTCTGCCTCTATCTTGTCTATCCCTTTCATTATTTTAAATGTTTCTATAAGATCACCCCTCATCCTTCTGAACTCCAACGAGTAAAGACCCAGTCTACTCAATCTATCATCATAAGGTAACCCCCGCATCTCCGGAATCAGCCTAGTGAATCGTCTCTGTACCCCCTTCAAAGCTAGCATATCCTTCCTTAAGTAAGGTGACCAAAACTGCACGCAGTACTCCAGGTGCGGCCTCACCAATACCCTGTACAGTTGCAGCAGGACCTCCCTGCTTTTGTACTCCATCCCTCTCGCAATGAAGGCCAACATTCCATTCGCCTTCCTGATTACCTGCTGCACCTGCAAACTAACTTTTTGGGATTCATGCACAAGGACCCCCAGGTCCCTCTGCACCGCAGCATGTTGTAATTTCTCCCCATTCAAATAATATTCCCTTTTATTGTTTCCCCCCCCCCCCCACCCCCCCAAGGTGGATGACCTCACATTTTCCGACATTGTATTCCATCTGCCAAACCTTAGCCCATTCGCTTAACCTATCTAAATCTCTTTGCAGCCTTTCTGTGTCCTCTACACAACCCACTTTTCCCACTAATCTTTGTGTCATCTGCAAATTTTGTTACACTACACTCTGTCCCCTCTTCCAGGTCATCTATATATATTGTAAACAGTTGTGGTCCCAGCACCGATCCCTGTGGCACTCTACTAACCACCGATTTCCAACCCGAAAAGGACCCATTTATCCCGACTCTCTGCTTTCTGTTAGCCAGCCAATTCTCGATCCATGCTAATACATTTCCTCTGACTCCACGTACCTTTATCTTCTGCAGTAACCTTTTGTGTGGCACCTTATCGAATGCCTTTTGGAAATCTAAATACACCACATCCATCGGTACACCTCTATCTACCATGCTCGTTATATCCTCAAAGAATTCCAGTAAATTAGTTAAACATGATTTCCCCTTCATGAATCCATGTTGCGTCTGCTTGATTGCACTATTCCTATCTAGATGTCCTGCTATTTCTTCCTTAATGATAGCTTCAAGCATTTTCCCCACTACAGATGTTAAACTAACCGGCCTATAGTTACCTGCCTTTTGTCTGCCCCCTTTTTTTTTATAAACAGAGGCGTTACATTAGCTGCTTTCCAATCCGCTGGTACCTCCCCAGAGTCCAGAGAATTTTGGTTGATTATAACGAATGCATCTGCTATAACTTCCGCCATCTCTTTTAATACCCTGGGATGCATTTCATCAGGACCAGGGGACTTGTCTACCTTGAGTCCCATTAGCCTGTCCAGCACTACGTCCCTAGTGATAGTCTCAAGGTCCTCCCTTCCCACATTCCCGTGACCAGCAATTTTTGGCATGGTTTTTGTGTCTTCACTGTGAAGACCGAAGCAAAATAATTGTTTAAGGTCTCAGCCATTTCCACACTTCCCATTATTAAATCCCCCTTCTCATCTTCTAAGGGACCAACATTTACTTTAGTCACTCTCTTCTGATTTATATAATCGGTAAAAGCTTTTACGATCTGTTTTCATGTTTTGCGCAAGTTTACTTTCGTAATCTATCTTTCCTTTCTTTATTGCTTTCTTAGTCATTCTTTGCTGTCGTTTAAAATTTTCCCAATCTTCTAGTTTCCCACTAACCTTGGCCACCTTATACGCATTGGTTTTTAATTTGATACTCTCCTTTATTTCCTTGGTTATCCCTTCTCTTATCGCCCTTCTTTTTCACTGGAATATATTTTTGTTGAGCATTATGAAAGAGCTCCTTAAAAGTCCTCCACTGTTCCTTAATTGTGCCACCGTTTAGTCTGTGTTCCCAGTCTACTTTAGCCAACTCTGCCCTCATCCCACTGTAGTCCCCTTTGTTTAAGCGTTGCAACAGGTGAGTGCCACTGCATTATAAATCATTCACTGTTGCTTTTTGAGAGGGCTTCATTAAATTATTTGTGGTACTCAAAAATAAAAAATTAAGTAGATAGTCTGTGTTATCAATTACTGCTCTGGATTCTTTTTTCCTCCCTTTCTCTTTCCTCAAGGCACTGACTAATATTGGGGCCCAGTTCCAAAGGTGCAGGAGGCTCTCTGCTATCACATTCTTCACATGCGTTGGCAGACTATTCCACCATAGGGGCCCCGCAGCCAAGCCCTGTTCGTCACCCAACATCCTCATTGTGTCAGGAGCAAGCCCCCTGTCACCACCCTGTGTCAGGAGCAAGCCCCGTCACCACCCTGTGTCAGGAGCAAGCCCCGTCACCACCCTGTGTCAGGAGCAAGCCCCCTGTCACCACCTGTGTCAGGAGCAAGCCCCGTCACCACCCTGCGTCAGGAGCAAGCCCCCTGTCACCACCTGTGTCAGGAGCAAGCCCCCTGTCACCACCTGTGTCAGGAGCAAGGCCCCTGTCACCACCCTGCATCAGGAGCAAGGCCCCTGTCACCACCCTGCGTCAGGAGCAAGGCCCCTGTCACCACCCTGCGTCAGGAGCAAGCCCCCTGTCACCACCCTGTGTCAGGAGCAAGCCCCCTGTCACCACCCTGTGTCAGGAGCAAGGCCACTGTCACCACCCTGTGTCAGGAGCAAGGCCCCTGTCACCACCCTGTGTCAGGAGCAAGCCCCCTGTCACCACCCTGTGTCAGGAGCAAGCCCCCTGTCACCACCCTGTGTCAGGAGCAAGCCCCCTGTCACCACCCTGTGTCAGGAGCAAGCCCCCTGTCACCACCCTGTGTCAGGAGCAAGCCCCCTGTCACCATTTTGACTGCCACACCTGCCGTCCTGTGGCGGCTCGGAGCGGGACTGCCAACTGTGTCCCTAAGTGAGGCCAGTTTTGGTGTGGTGTGCCCATGCTCACTGGGAATTGGACCTATTTCAGGTAAATGTGAACATTTTTGTCACTTGTTGAAGTTTGGCCAAGCTCAGCACCTACTTGAATGGGGCCTCGGCCACAGCTTTGGTGAACATGCTGACGTAATCTGCAAATTCCTTCCACGTTTCCAAGAATTGGACCTGAACCCCAAGGGACAGCTGCAAGTGTACTAGAGCCTGAGGCAAGAAAACAATGATTTTAAATCAGACTGAATGACATACAATGGAATTGCTTTTAGACACGTTAGTTTCTCCTCTCCTGAAGGACATCGCTTTCCAGGTGTAAAATTCCAGGCTTTGGATAATTTGTCTCGACTGAGCATCGGTAGGGCTATTAGACTGAGCCCGATCCTGTCCTAACCAAACGTGTGCCATCCAAAGCTGGCACTGGACAGCAAGTAGGCCGTTTACCGCCACCCCGGCTAAGATCAACACAGGATGGTTCAGAATAGGGTATATTCTGCTCTTTATAGTTCTGCATTACACCAGGCCTACTCGCTGTCCAATGCCAGCACACGTTTGGTTAGGACAGGATCGGGCTCAGTCTAATAGCTCGGTCGAGACAAGTTATCCAAAGCCTTTAACCCTAGGTACATAGAATAATTGTTTCACTTGTAAACCACCAGAAAACACAGTGTTAAAGCACCAAAGGATGCTTGTTACTTGCAGGGTTATAGTATGTTAATAGCACCCCTGGCACAGTAGAAGCTGCACTGACCAGTGATTCCGATGGGAGGTGACCAGGACAGGCAGAGAGTGCTGGTCCCAGCTGCTCCTTGTGAAATCCCCCAGTCACTTTTCCAATTTGCCCTAAGTGATACAACATTCCTCAGCTAAGTTACTCAAAGCCATTGAAAATATCACTAACTAACCTGCTTCTAAAAGATGCATGTGAAAACTAGAGAGAAAAACAGGTACTGTGGTGTAATGTTTATGTTACTGAACTAGCAATCCAGAGGCCTGGACTAATAAACCCAGAGAATGCAAGTTCAAATCCCATCATGGTAGTTTGAGAATCTGAATTCAGTTTTAAAAAGCTGGTATCCGCAAAAGTGACCAAAAAGCTGTTAGATTGTCATAAAAATCTAATGTCCTTTAGCGAAGGAAACCTGCTGTCCTTACTTATGACCTCATAAGGGAAACTAAAACTAGGGGGCATAGTCTCAGAATAAGGGGGCGCCCATTTAAAACTGAGATGAGGAGGAATTTCTTCTCTCAGAGTTGTAAATCTCTGAAATTCTCTGCCCCAGAGAGCTGTGGATGCTGGGTCATTGAATATATTTAAGGCGGAGATAGACAGATTTTTGAATGATTGGGGAGTAAAGGGTTATGGGGAGCGGGTAGGGAAGTTGAGCCGAATCCAGGATCAGATCAGCCATGATCTTATTGAATGGCGGAGCAGGGTTGAGGGGCCGTATGGCCGATTCCTGCTCCTATTTCTTAGGTTCTTGTGACTCGTCCCATACCAACGTGCTCGGCAGAGCGGCCCCCTGAAGTGTCTGGTAAGCCACTCAGTTGTACGAAAACAGTTGTGGGCAATAAAAGCCAGCCTTGCCCACATTCCTAGAATGAATAATTTTTGAAAAAGCCAAGTCATTTTCTTCCCCCACTCCCAAACTGGGGATCTTTCTAGTGCTCAGTCTCCCCTCTTGACAGACTCTGGGCTGTGATCAGGAACTTAACAGTGAAAAAGTTGTGACCAGAAATTCGTGTCCCGTTTCTCTGTGCTGCTGTTGTCTTAAGTGGTTTTAAAAACACAAAAGGATCATAGATATTTCCCTGGTCTGTAGTTAGCTAGTCAATCTCAGCAAGCAGCAGCAGGGTACCCCTACAAGTGGTCTCAGCATTGCTGGGCTAGAGAGTGAAAGAATCAGTCTGCTCCCAATCACTATTGCTATTGGAATGTGCCCGTGAGGACAACAATAACTTGTATTACAGTATCTTTGCTTAATAAAACGTCCCAAGGACTGGGCTGGGCTGAGCCGAAATGCACTCCATGGTCAAATAGCCTGCCTATACACCCCTTCAACGCTCATAAATGAAGAACTGTCACTTGGCTGAGGTACTGAAGCAAAATAAATAAATACAATAGAATCTGAAAGATCATAGAAAAACAGAAGATGCTGGAAACACTCAGCAGGTCAGGTAGCGTGTGTGGAGAGAAGCAGGCAGATTAAGTTCAAGACGAATGGCCCATACCTAGCGCTAACTTCCCTGTTCTCTCCACAGATGCTACTTGATCGACTGATTGTTCCCAGAATTTTCTGTGTTTGCCTCAGATTTCTAGCAACTGCGGTCTGCTACTTCCTGATGATACAGTTCAGTGTATCCTCTGCTGAGCTACTAAATGATGCTTTCTGTGAGAACAAAGCAGCATTGTGGCCCAGAAGCCAGTGAAGACTCACTAATTCTACATCCACTCGTGATATCAGAGGCACAGGGTATTCACAGCCCTTCGCCTTTCTCCGTGTGCCTTGTTGTTCGCTGGGTGCTGTCTGCTGATGGCCCTTCCGTGACTTGTGCTTCTTCTGTGGCCTGCAGAAGGAACATAAACAAAACATTAAATGACACACTTATTTTTCTCTCCGCATCTCTCCTGAAGATGCTGACTTTAGCTAGCAGCCCGCTTGTACCTCATCCAATTCTTAACAGCGTCCCTAGACAGCAATTATCAGCAAACGATTCGACCAAAGACAGCGCCACACCCGAATCCGATAGTATCCTCAAACAAGTCCCAGACACGTGCACTTCCTGGCAGAGGTCACTGGATAATAATCAGGAGCAGGTTTGCCACTTCGTAGCCTAGGGGTGCTGAGGCCAACAGTCGTGTCCCAGTTGATGCCCTCGCTGAAACCAACCTCAGGACCTTCTAGTGTGTATGTTGTTGCAAAATGGTTAGTCCAAATGAAGCCCTGGGGTGCAAACTAGGTACTATATATTTATACAGGGGGAGGAAAGATCGTGTTCTGGGATTGTGCAGCTTCCCTCCTTTTCTACTGATTACAACACAATACATATTATACTCGTAGTGTACAAGGTAATGAATGTTAGTGCCTGGGGTTGTGAACAGCCCTGGGGTCTGACGCCAGGTACCGGCAGTGCCATGAGTGCATATTGCTCTGTCAGCGTCGGATGGGTTTTGGTTGTACCACAGTTACCGTCTTTGAGTGCATCGAGTTTTTGGCATGTGTGGGTTGCTTTCGACGCGACGACCACCGGCTCTGGCTCAGCCTCAGGGTGGACATCAGTTCTCTTTTTTAAACGGGATGTTTTTCTGCAGTGTCTCAATCCACACTGGCCATGTGACTGTGGATATACTCCTCACCAATAGAGCCATTTCATGAGCTTCAGCAGATGGCACTGAGCTGCAGCAGATAGCAGCTGCTTTAGGGTAGTAAGAAAAACAGGACCTGAGATAGCACTTCAAAAAAGATGCAGTGCAGTTCTCACCTGAAGTACTTTTCCAATTCCACAACGACCAAAGATGGAACTCTCCCAGCACTTTTCTGGAGAATATCGAGAACAAAACTCTGTAATGTCGCCTGGCCTTCAGGAGCAGCACCTCGCACTTCCTGTGTGGAGAGAAGAGAAACAAGGTAGGTGTCGACCTATAGGGAGGCGTGCGCATTTAATGAGTTGTCATAATCAGGACCACTAGTCAAGTCCTGTTTCATTGCACAGATTCCTGGAATTTTAATGGTGTTTTATGGCACCTATTCCACAATTCTGTCTGAAAGCAGAAACTAGTAGCATTGCCTAAAATGTACAAAGGTTCCTCACTATAAAATTATGTTTTTATTACATTAGACTCTGGGATTTGTATTAGTGTTTTGGAAATTGCATTCAGCAATTCTGTCCATCTTACATTGAGAGCTCTGCATGTGATCTTGTTTACATCAAAGGAGGAAGTGAGTACAGGCAAGAAATTCTCCCTCCCTCCTCCCAGAGAAGGACTGAAATCTGAAGCCACGTCACACTGCTGTTGCTCCATGTGCTCAAGAGGCTGATTGTGAACTGTCCGAGCAGGCTCCTCGTCTCACCTCTCCTGAAGGTGCTGACTCTGGTTAAGGTGTGGTTCCACCAGCTGATACCTCGCCCAAATGGCCATTCCTCAGGTGAGAGTGTCAATGGGCTACTCAACCAGGCAGGGGCATCAGAGCCTAACCCGATCCTGTCTTCACCCGGTGCCTACATGTGTTCTTTTCCAGGAGTCACTCACTACTGAGCGGAAGTGAAAGCCAGGGCTGATTTATTTTCTCCTTCCTAGCCTCGGGAGCACATGATGCTCGAGCCGAGATCAGCTCTCTCGATACAGAGCAAGAATCGAACTCGAGATCTTGCGTTCCCACTGGACCATCAGAGAAACTTTGTTAAAAGTACATTTACTGTGAGATCCATAAGGCTACTAGCGAAGCTTCTGCCGCCATTACCTGGGAATAACAAGTGGAACTGCTGGAAAATGAGCAAATGTAACAAGGAATGATTAAAATTTTAAATGAGGCCAAACAATTTATTTTGGGAGTTACTTTTTAAGGCAGAAATGACTAAAACTGATTCTGAATATTAAAAAATAAATGTGAATGCTGAAAGACCACCCACAATTTAACGATGGAAAGTATTCGAATGCCTGGCTTTGGCCATTCCAGGTATCGGCGGGCTTAAACACAACGAGAAAATATATAATTTTACCTGTTTGTAAGTGTGAATCATTGGCACAAACTCCTCCACTGGAATATGGATCGCAACATGAAGCTCATCCACCCAGTCGGTCTCTTCATTCTGTTAAGATAATTGCCAGGACACCATTTTAATATCAAACTATAAACACAAGTTACAACACTGAGTGATCTGGCTGGTGTGTTGAGCCAACCTATGTGACCATGACGCAGGACTGTACATATATCTTATCTGTTCAACTGGGGGGTTTATTTTTAACAATTGAGAAACCAAGGTGAAGGGCCCAAGCCAAAGTGCAGGACATCAGCAAGGTTCAAATAAGCAAGAGAAGGCAAGGTAAAGCATTGGAGATTTAGGTTTAGGTTTTAAAAGCTTGCAAGAGGAAGGGAAGACATGCAGTAAAGAGTTCTGTATCTCTCGGGGTCTGGGGAAAAAATGGATTAGAATGAGAGAGAAAGTTGGATGAAGAACTGAGGAACCAAAATGGTGGGACAGGAGAAGAAAAGTTCAAGTGAGTGATTATAAAAGTGATAGAGTGGGAGAGCCGGTGAGCCAGGCAACAGTGCCAGGACACTGAACATCCATGTGGGGCTTGGTAATGTATAGGAGCAGTGCTAGGGCACTAAACCTAGAGATCCAGTAAGATCTGACACCGATTTTGTTCAACATGGTGAAATTCCTGCAAGACATATAGATTTTGAGTCAGTGTCAAGAGGAATATTGAAAGATGGATCGCAAATTAACTAAAGAAGCGTATGTAAAGAATGTTTTAAATAGGGATGTTTCTCAACAGGGACCGATAACTAGTGGGATGCCCCAGGGGGATGTGTGTTAGGCTCCTCCTTCTGTTTATGATGTTTTTTGGAGCAGGGTCTAGATAGCAGTTATAAAATTTACAGATGATACAATATTGTACAATACTCAGGATCTCAGAAGAAAATAGATTAAACCAGCAGCTGGATAGACTGGGAAATGGATCCAAGATTGGAAATATCCTTGAAAGTAGTTAAATGCGTAGTTATATACCTAGATATCCAGTATTCAGGTAAAAGTATAGTGTGTAGATTAAAGGGGACAGAAAGGGACAGCTACTTGGGAGTGGTTACTGACTGCAACCTAAAGGTTCAAGCTCTGTGTCAGTCAGTTGTGGCCAAAACTAACAAGACTCTAGACTATATTGCTCAGACTGCTCAGTGTAAAACTAGGGCCATGAGGGTTATATAGGGTTTGGAATGCCGGAGAGGTGCAGACTGAGGGGGGTTCTGATTATGTTTTTTTTAGATTATTAAGGGCTTTGACAACATACAGGTAGTTTGTGCGATTGTTTGTGATGATGGGGCCAGACATGGAACATTGGACCACCCCTTTAAACTGAGAAGCAGGGAGTGAGGTTGGATGCATGGAGGTTTTATTATTCCCACAGGGTGATCAAGCTCTGGAACAACAATCTAGAGGTGGTAGTGCCGTCTGACTTCTTACACATCTTCAAGAAGGAGTTAGACATATTTTTGGAAATCTATCAGACCGTGGGAGAAAGATAAGATTTTGGGTAATAATCAAAGGGTTGGTGTCTCCTCAGGCTTGTCTGAACACCTGTCAGGGGCCAGAGCCAAATCTTTGACAGAGATTTCCTAACTTGGCTATCAGTCTTTTGTAGGGGGCTTTTGCCTTTCTCAGGTGGTGAGGAAAGGTAGTTAGAAACATAGAAAATAGGTGCCCTTCGAGCCTGCACCACCATTCAATATGGCTGATCATGCAACTTCAGTACCTCATACCCCTTGATCCCTTTAGCCGTAAGGGCCACATCTAACACTCTTGAATATATACAACGAACTGGACTCAACAACTTTCTGTGGTAGAGAATTCCACAGGTTCACAATTCTCTGGGTGAAAAAGTTTCTCCTCATCCCGATCCTAAATGGTTTACCCCTTTATCCTGAAGAGTGACCCCTGGTTCTGGACTTCCCCAACATTGGGAACATTCTTCCTGCATCTAACCTGTCCAATCCCATCAGAATTTTATATGTTTCGATGAGATCCCCTCTCATTGGGGATAAAGGAACAAATCCAGTAAGGTGTGGGGCAAAAGTATGTGGGCCTAATGGCTTCTTATTGTCCTGAGTATACAACACATCCCACACCTAGGCACAGAGATGATCCTCTGTTAGTAAACACAATGGATGGCATGGGACTCAACCATATAGACTAGTAAGGTTCCAGGCTTGATCCCTGGTCAGATAAAGTTGGTTGATATGTTACAGCTTAGTTGTGGGGCACTACAATGGGTCTTGGTGCCCAATAAGCATGGGGTAGATGCAAGAGTGGAGGAACCTGATCCACCCGATTGACACCTTCCAGCATGGGTAACTGGATTGCAATGTGTGGATATGCACTTCCTGACAAATACCCTGCCAGCTTTCACCATCTCATTAAAAGATGGCACTAACATGAGGTACTGAGAGCTGCCAGTGCCCATGGAACTATACCCCAGCACTGCATTCAAGAGCGGAGAGGGCAGAAGCAAGACCCTCATGTCTTTTGTCCAGGCTGGCTATTAATACAGATCCCCTGTACTAACACAAAACGATCCATGTTAAAGGATCACAGCACCTGTGCACTCACACTAAGGGTCACTGGTGTATGCTAATGGAAATACTAGAGCTACAAAATGTTTCGGGACAAAAAAGAGCCATTCAGGATCAAGACATTACAAAAATGATAAAAGCTGAAGTCAGGAAGATGGGAACCCTCCTTTGAAAATGTTTGTAGCATTTAATTAGTTGCTTTTTTTTTTATTCGTTCCGGGATGTGGGCGTCGCTGGCAAGGCCGGCATTTATTGCCCATCCCTAATTGCCTCTTGAGAAAGTGGTGGTGAACAACCTTCTTGAACCGCTGCAGTCCGTGTGGTGAAGGTGCTCCCACAGTGCTGTTAGGAAGCGAGTGCCAGGATTTTGACCCAGCGACGATGAAGGAACGGTGATATACGCTGATATATTTCCATGTCAGGATGATGTGTAACTTGGAGGGGAACTTGAAGGCGATAGTGTTCCCATGCACCTGCTGCTCTTGACCTTCAAGGTTTTTAAAGAGGCCGTGGGTTTGGGAGGTGCTGCCGAAGAAGCCTTGGCGAGTTGCTGCAGTGCATCTTGTAGATGGTACACACTGCAGCCACGGTGCGCCGGTGGTGGAGGGAGTGAATGTTGAAGGTGGTGGATGGGATGCCAATCAGGGGATGTCTGTTAATAGCCAGCCTAGACAAAGGACATGAAGGTCTTGTTACTGTCCTCTCCGCTCCTGTATGTTTGGTCTTGGATGGTGTCGAGCTTCTTGAGTGTTGTTGGAGCTACACTCATCCAGGCAAGTGGAGAGTCTTCCATCATACTCCTGACTTGTGCCTTGTAGATGGTGGAAAGGCTTTGGGGAGTCAGTAGGTGAGACACTTGTCGCAGAATATCCAACCTCTGACCTGCTCTTGCAAATACAGTATGTGTGTGTCTGGTCCAGTTAAGTTTCTGGTCAATGGTGACCTCCAGGATGTTGATGGTGGGGGATTCGGCGATGGTAATGCCGTTAAAAGGCGGTGGTTAGACTGTCGCTTGTTGGAGATAGTCATTGCCTGGCACTTGTGTGGCGCGAATGTTGGACCACTTATTAGCCCAAGCCTGAATGTCGTCCAGGTCTTGCTGCATGCGGGCATGGACTGCTTCATTTTCTGAGGAGTTGCGAATGGAACTAAACACTGTGCAATTATCAGCGAACATCCCCACTTCTGATCTTCTGATGGAGGGAAGATCATTGATGAAGTAGCTGAAGATGGTTGGGCCTAGGACACTGCCCTGAGGAACTACTGCAGCGATATCCTGGGGCTGGGATGATCGACCTCCAACAACCACAACCATCTTCCTTTGTGGTAGATATGACTCCAGCCAGTGGAGTTTTATCCCAGATTCCTTAACAAAACAGCAATTGCTTTAAACAGGAGACAGTTTCCTTTCCTACATTAAAACAGTGACTACACTTCAAAAAAAGTACTTCATTGGCTGCAAAGCGCTTTGGGACATCCAATGGTCGAGAAAGGCACTATAAAAAGCAAGTCTTTCTTTTCATAGTGGCTGAGATGCTGTTACCTTGGTCCAAATCCAGCCCAGAGTGATGAAATAAAATTTTCCTCCGTCTGCTGGTCATAAGGCTGCTATATGAAATGAGTTTGAATAGTCGCATTTGGGATTTGGTAAACAGAACAAAATGGGCCTTAATTTGGCCATTCAGTGGTGACAGAGGGGGCACTATTCTGATGTTGTGCTTTGATGTAGGTGAAGAGGTGACAGTGTAGAGGGAGCTTTACTCTATCTAACCCGTGCTGTACCTGCCCTGGGAATGTTTGATGGGGCAGTGTAGAGGGAGCTTTACTCTGTATCTAACCTGTGCAGTACCTGCCCTGGGAGCGTTTGATGGGACAGTGTAGAGGAAGCTTTACTCTGTATCTAACTGTGCATTAAGCCTACTGGCCTACACTAATTTCCCTAAAATGAGCACAAAAAATAAAACTCAACCAAATTGCCACTCAAACTTGTTCTTACAGAACAAGCCTTAGTTTCTGACACTAAACCTCTCAATGAAGAAAAAAGATTTGCACTCAGTATTTCTTGACAGCTACACAGATCGGTCTGGGAAATCCCCCATGGCCTAAAGGTACCAAACCTTTACACACCAAGCCATGGGAGTTCCCAGAAGCACTCGGGACTAATTCCTGCTCTGTTCTAATTTTGCTCATCTCCGATTGGACAGCAGTTAAGGTGGTAATACTGATCAGTGAGCAGTGCTGTAAAATGCACCGATGGACTCGGTGAGGGTAGGATTAGGCTCTGCTGTCTGCTCTCCATAAAACCAACATTTACTGAGCAGATTCACACTTGGACAAGGGAATGCAAAATAGCCCTCTCTCTATCTCTCTCGCCGTCCCTCGCTGCACTCTGCTCTAGTCTCCCTCTCTCTCTCTCTCCACTCTGCTCCAGTCTCTCTCTCTCACTGCACTCTGCTCCAGTCTTTCTCTCTCACTGCACTCTGCTCCAGTCTCTCTCTCTCACTGCACTCTGCTCCAGTCTCTCTCTCTCCCTGCACCTGCTCCAGTCTCTCTCTCTCTCACTGCACTCTGCTCCAGTCTCTCTCTCACTGCACTCTGCTCCAGTCTATTTCTCTCTCTCACTGCACTCTGCTCCAGTCTCTCTCACTCTCTCGCTGCACTCTGCTCCAGTCTCTCTCTCACTGCACTCTGCTCCAGTCTCTCTCTCGCTGCACTCTGCTCCAGTCACTCTCTCGCTGCACTCTGCTCCAGTCTCTCTCTCTCTCTGCACTCTGCTCCAGTCTCTCTCTCTCTCTCGCTGTACTCTGCTCCAGTCTCTCTCTCTCGCTGCACTCTGCTCCAGTCTCTCTCTCTCTCGCTGCACTCTGCTCCAGTCTCTCTCTCGCTGTACTCTGCTCCAGTCTCTCTCTCTCTCGCTGCACTCTGCTCCAGTCTCTCTCTCTCTCGCTGCACTCTGCTCCAGTCTCTCTCTCTCTCTCGCTGCACTCTGCTCCAGTCTCTCTATGCACTCTGCTCCAGTCTCTCTCTCTCCCTCTCTCTCTCTCTCTGCACTCTGCTCCAGTCTCTCTCTCTCTCTCTCGCTGCACTCTGCTCCAGTCACACTCTCTCTCTCTCTCTCTCTCGCTGCACTCTGCTCCAGTCTCTCTCTCTCTCGCTGCACTCTGCTCCAGTCTCTCTCTCTCTCGCTGCACTCTGCTCCAGTCTCTCTCTCTCTCGCTGCACTCTGCTCCAGTCTCTCTCTCTCTCGCTGCACTCTGCTCCAGTCTCTCTCTCTCTCGCTGCACTCTGCTCCAGTCTCTCTCTCTCTCGCTGCACTCTGCTCCAGTCTCTCTCTCTCTCGCTGCACTCTGCTCCAGTCTCTCTCTCTCTCGCTGCACTCTGCTCCAGTCTCTCTCTCTCTCGCTGCACTCTGCTCCAGTCTCTCTCTCTCGCTGCACTCTGCTCCAGTCTCTCTCTCTCGCTGCACTCTCGCTGCACTCTGCTCCAGTCTCCCTCTCTCTCTCTCTCTCTCTCTCCCCACCCCATCCTCTCTCACTCTCCCCCCCTCCCACCACAAACACTCCCCCCCTCTCCCCACAAACACTCCCCCCCCCCTCCCCACAAACACTCCCCCCCCCTCCCCACAAACACTCCCCCCCCCTCCCCACAAACACTCCCCCCCCCCCCTCTCCCCACAAACACTCCCCCCCCCTCTCCCCACAAACACTCCCCCCGCCCCTCTCCCCACAAACACTCCCCCCCCCCTCTCCCCACAAACACTCCCCCCCCCCCCTCTCCCCACAAACACTCCCCCCCCCTCTCCCCACAAACACTCCCCCCCCCCTCTCCCCACAAACACTCCCCCCCCCCCTCTCCCCACAAACACTCCCCCCCCCTCTCCCCACAAACACTTCCCCCCCCTCTCCCCACAAACACTTCCCCCCCCCTCTCCCCACAAACACTCCCCCCCACCTCTCCCCACAAACACTCCCCCCCCCTCTCCCCACAAACACTCCCCCCCCCCTCTCCCCACAAACACTCACCCCCCCTCTCCCCACAAACACTCCCCCCCCCCCCCACCTCTCCCCACAAACACTCCCCCCACCCCTCCTCCCTCCCCCCCCACGTTGTTCCTCCTCCTCCTCCTCCTCCTCCTCCTCCTCCTCCTCCTCCTCCTCCTCCTTCCCCCCCCCCCCCACCCTCAGGATCAGAACCTAGGGTAAACTGATCTCCTCTCTCACCCAAGGGCACGTGGACAACTGCAACGTCCCTACATCTTGATCGACGTAGGACTTCAAAGATAGCAGACAAAAATGTCACTGTGATATTTCCTTAAATACTTAGTGAAATTTCAACAGGAACTCCTAAGTCTGCTATATACTCATTGTAATTCTGGATATCTACACACACAGCAATTTATCCATGCTTAGTTAACAAGTCGATGTTTTCCAAACCCAGCCAGCTTACAGAAGAACACGGGAAAATCACATACCATCCGCTGCCCTGCTATGCAAGCCTGTCTCCTCCTCCAGGTCACACTGTAGGGAATGGTGTGATTTTCTATCACACAGCTAACCTCCATGGCCTGTAGAGTGCTCAGCAGTTGCCCTCCTCCTTCTTCCAGAAGCAGCCCTGTGAAGGTGAAACAAAAGATCAATCACATCCCCATGTGCAGCACCATGTGTTGGGTTTCACCAGGATTTGGGGAAAACATAATTGCACAACCATGTCTGTCACCAGTAGATGTTGCATACGAATCATTTCAAAATCAGCGTCATTTAAAAAAAATCTTCTCCCATTTTACTTTGAGTGCTGCGACTGTTCTGTAGGAGCAGGCAGATGGGCCGCAGTGCCATGTCCCAACTGACGGGATGGCAAGACAACGCAACACTGCTTCAGCACCGCACTGGAGCGTCGACCAAGATTATATGGTCAAGTCCTGGAGTGGGGCTTCAACCTTTTGTCCCAGAGGTGGATATAATACTACTAAGTCAGTGACACTTAAGAGGGGTAAATGGGAAGGGACAACAAAGCAAAAAGAGAGTCTGGGACCAACTCAGGATTTTGGTACAGCCTTTTGGGACTTAGCAGCATCTATATTGGAATCACTGTGCATGACTATTAACAACACTAGGTGCAAAGCATTAAATCTAACAATACAAAAGCAAAATGCTGGAAATTTGAAATAAAAACAGAAAATGCTGGAAATACTCAGCGGGTCAGGCAGCATCTGTGGAGAGAGAAACAGAGTTAAGGTTTCAGGTCGATAATCTTTCCTCAGAACCTGACAAATCTAACAACTTGCATTTATATAGTGTCTCTAATATAGTGAAATACTCAAAGCACATCATTAAGGATGAGGTAAAACTGACTCTGAGCAGGAGTTAGAATTTAGGGGAAGTGATCGAAAGTGTAGTTGGCGATAGGGTGAGATTTTTGACGGTGAGGAGAGATATAGCAAGCTGCGAGAGTTAGGGAGAGAATTCCATATGCAGAGATTTGATTAATATGGCTCTGCCACTGATTGTGGGATTGGGGGGTGGGTGGGGGGAGATTGAACAATAGGCTAGAATTGAAAGGCTAGAGGTGCAGCCAACTCACAATAGTTCAAGCTAGAGAGTAGAAGATTAGAAAAGATAGGGTGGGATGAGTGAGGAATTTCTAAACCAGGACAAATCTTTTGAAATTGATGGACTTACATTGAGGACAGACAGTGAGTGGAGGCCAAGAGGCAAGCTGAGACATGCAAGTGGAATTTCACATGACACAAATGGCTGAGGTCTGAATGAGTTGGAGCTTATGTAGGGTGGAGTTCAGGAAACCAACCAGATAAGCATTGGAGAAGTCGAGTCTAGAGGTGACAAAACATGGGCATGGGGTGCGAAGAAATGGAGGCGGAAAAAAGCAATTTTGGTGATGAAAAGCATGTGGAATTTGAAGTTCAGCTCAAGATCAAATAGGACCCAGAGATACATCGCTGCAGATTCAGGAATATCTAAATGTGAGGAACTTTATAGTTGTGTAAGGCTAATATATGTATTTGCAATTACTTACAAAATACTGAACTCAAATGACCCAATAATGGATAATAGCTGGCTTCAAAACAGAAAGCAGAGAGAGAGTAGGGGTAAAAGGCATCTATTCATATTGGTAGGAGGTGGTTTTCCACAAGGGTCAGTGATGGGACCACTGTTCATAATTTATATTAACGATTTAGACTTTGGAATTAAAAACACAATTTCTAAATTTGCGGATGACACCAAATTAGAGGAGGACATTAATAAACTTGCAGAATGGGCATATAATTAGTTCAAATAAAGTTCAACACAGATAAATGTGAGGTATTATATTTTGGTAGGAAGAATAAGGAGATCACTTATCACTTGGAGGGTACAAGTCTGGGTGAGGGAGAGGAACAAAGGGATCTCGGAGTACAGATACACAAATCACTAAACGTTGCGACACAGGTTAGCGAGGCCATAAAAAGCAAACCAAGCACTAGGGTTTATTTCCAGAAAAAATGTCTTGCATTTATATAGCGCCTTTCATGACCACACATCTCAAAGCACTTTACAGCCAATGACGTACTTATGGAGTGTAGCTCACTGTTGTAATGTGAGAAACGCAGCAGCCAATTTGTGCACAGCAAGCTCCCACAAACAGCAATGTGATAATGATCAGATAATCATTTTGTTATGTTGATTGAGGGATAAATATTGGCCAGGACACCGGGGATAATTCCCCTGATCATCTTCGAAATAGTGCCATCTTTTACGTCCACTTGAGAGCAGACGAGGCCTCAGTTTAACGTCTCATCCGAAAGACGGCACCTCCGACATTGCAGCACTCCCTCAGCACTGCACTGGAGTATCAGCCTAGATTTATGAGCTCAAGTCCCTGGAGTGGGACTTGAACCCACAACCTTCTGACTCAGAGGCGAGCGTGCTACCCACTGAGCCACAGCTGACACTGAGGCGTGACCTAATAGAGGTGTTTAAAATTATGAAAGGTTTTAATAGAGTGGATACAGAGAGAATGTTTCTACTTGTGGAGAAGAGCATAACTAGGGGCCATCAATATAAAATAGTCACCAAGAAATCCAACAGGGAATTCAGAAGAAAATTCTTTACCCAGAGAGTGGTGAGAATGTGGAACTCACTGCTACAGGGGGTGGTTGAGGCGAATAGTATCGATGCATTTAAGGGGAGGCTAGACAAGTATATGAAGGAGAAGGGAATAGAGGATTTTGCTGATAGATTTAGATGAGGAAAGATGAGAGGAGGCTCAAGTGGAGCATAAACGCCGGCATGGACTGGTTGGGCCGAATGGCCTGTTTCTATGTAATGCTATGATAACCTGTACTGTATCCTGTTATTAAACCACGACCTGAGAAAGCATGCATAACTCAACAAAATTCATAAATGTAACTAAACCTATTATCTCATCACCTGGCTATTTTGAAATAGTTATTTCACTTACGCAAGAAGGACACAAACCAGGCTGTTCCAAATGAATCAAATGGCTCTTTGGTGCCACATTAAAGAAAGGTAACTGAAGGATAAAAACTAATTTGATGGCTAATAAATATTATTTAAATGATTGAATGCAAAATACAAGATTGAAATATTTTGTGTGGGGTAGTGAAAAAAGGATCTGATACTTTGAGGCAGTAAACCATGGAAGAGAGCACATGGGGGCAAGAGGGGAGAGAGAGTGACAGTTGGAACTGGTGCTCTCCACTCTCCCGTTGGTGCAGGAGAGAGGGCTTTAGTTTCCTGAAGAATTGGGACCGCTTCTGGGAAAGTGGGGCCAGCACAATGTTCTCGCGGGTGGTTTTGATAGTACGGTTGGGAGGGCTTTAAACTAGCTTGGCAGGGGGATGGGAACCCAGGAGAGAGCTCTCAGCTCGTTAGAGTGGGTGAGAGCTCAGATGAACAGGACCCCAAGAAAGAATGCAAAAGGCAGGAGGCAACAGAGCAGAGTAGCACTAGGGTAAGTGTAAACCACAAGGTGATAGGAAGGGACAATATGTATGAATATAAAGGGGCTGCAGGAGGGGTCAAAACTAAAAATCATGGTTTAAAAACTAGTATTAAAACACTCTACCTAAACGCACGAGGCATTCGAAATAAAGTAAATGAGCTGACGGCACAAATCATTGCAAATGGGTATGATTTGGTGGCCATTACAGAAACGTGGTTGCAGGGTGGCCAAGACTGGGAATTAAACATACACGGGTATCTGACAATTCGGAAAGATAGACAAGAAGGGAAAGGAGGTGGGGTAGCTCTGTTAATAAAGGATGATATCAGGGCAGTTGTGAGAGATGATATTGGCTCTAATGAACAAAATGTTGAATCATTGTGGGTGGAGATTAGAGACAGTAAGGGGAAAAAGGTCACTGGTGGGCATAGTTTATAGGCCCCCAAATAATAACTTCACGGTAGGGCGGACAATAATCAAGGGAATAATGGAGGCATGTGAAAAAGGAACGGCAGTAATCATGGGGGATTTTAACCTACATATCGATTGGTCAAATCAAATCGCACGGGGTAGCCTTGAGGAGGAATTCATAGAATGCATATGGGATTATTTCTTAGAACAGTATGTTACAGAACCTACAAGGGAGCAAGCTATCTTAGATCTGGTCCTGTGTAATGAGACAGGAATAATAAACGATCTTCTAGTAAAAGATCCTCTCGGAATGAATGATCACAGTATGGTTGAATTTGTAATACAGATTGAGGGTGAGGAAGTAGTGTCTCAAACGAGCGTACTATGCTTAAACAAAGGGGACTACAGTGGGATGAGGGCAGAGTTGGTTAAAGTAGACTGGGAACACAGACTAAATGGTGGCACAATTGAGGAACAGTGGAGGACTTTTAAGGAGCTCTTTCATAGTGCTCAACAAAAATATATTCCAGTGAAAAAGAAGGGCAGTAAGAGAAGGGATAACCAGCCGTGGATAACCAAGGAAATAAAGGAGAGTATCAAATTAAAAACCAATGCGTACAAGGTGGCCAAGGTTAGTGGGAAACTAGAAGATTGGGAAAATTTTAAACGACAGCAAAGAATGACTAAAAAAGCAATAAAGGAAGGAAAGATAGATTACTAAAGTAAACTTGCGCAAAACATAAAAACAGATAGTAAAAGCTTTTACCAATATATAAAACAGAAGAGAGTGACTAAAGTAAATGTTGGTCCCTTAGAAGATGAGAAAGGGGATTTAATAATGGGAGATGTGGAAATGGCTGAGACCGTAAACAATTATTTTGCTTCGGTCTTCACAGTGGAAGACACAAAAACCATGCCAAAAATTGCTGGTCACGGGAATGTGGGAAGGGAGGACCTTGAGACAATCACTATCACTAGAGGGGTAGTGCTGGACAGGCTAATGGGACTCAAGGTAGACAAGTCCCCTGGTCCTGATGAAATGCATCTCAGGGTATTAAAAGAGATGGCGGAAGTTATAGCAGATGCATTCGTTATAATCTACCGAAATTCTCTGGACTCTGGGGAGGTGCCATCGGAGTGGAAAGCAGCTAATGTAACGCCTGTTTAAAAAAGGGGGCAGACAAAAGGCAGGTAACTATAGGCCGGTTAGTTTAACATCTGTAGTGGGAAAATGCTTGAAGCTATCATTAAGGAAGAAATAGTGGGACATCGAGATAGGAATAGTGCAATCAAGCAGACGCAACATGGATTCATGAAGGGGAAATCATGTTTAACTAATTTACTGGAATTCTTTGAGGATATAACGAGCATGGTGGATAAAGGTGTACCGATGGATGTGGTGCATTTAGATTTCCAAAAGGCATTCGATAAGGTGCCACACAAAAGGTTACTGCAGAAGATAAAGGTACGTGGAGTCAGAGGAAATGTATTAGCATGGATCGAGAATTAGCTGGCTAACAGAAAGCAGAGAGTCGGGATAAATGGGTCCTTTTCGGGTTGGAAATCGGTGGTTAGTGGTGTGCCACAGGGATCGGTGCTGGGACCACAACTGTTTACAATATACATAGATGACCTGGAAGAGGGGACAGAGTGTAGTGTAACAAAATTTGCAGATGACACAAAGATTAGTGGGAAAGCGGGTTGTGTAGAGGACACAGAGAGGCTGCAAAGAGATTTAGATAGGTTAAGCGAATGGGCTAAGGTTTGGCAGATGGAATACAATGTTGGAAAATGTGAGGTCATCCACCTTGGAAAGAAAAACAATAAAAGGGAATATTATTTGAATGGGGAGAAATTACAACATGCTGCGGTGCAGAGGGATCTGGGGGTCCTTGTGCATGAATCCCAAAAAGTTAGTTTCCAGGTGCAGCAGGTAATCAGGAAGGTGAATGGAATGTTGGCCTTCATTGCAAGAGGGATGGAGTACAAAAGCAGGGAGGTCCTGCTGCAACTGTACAGGGTATTGGTGAGGCCGCACCTGGAGTACTGCGTGCAGTTTTGGTCACCTTACTTAAGAAAGGATATACTAGCTTTGGAAGGGGTACAGAGATGATTCACTAGGCTGATTCCGGAGATGAGGGGGTTACCTTATGATGATAAATTGAGTAGACTGGGACTTTACTCGTTGGAGTACAGGAGGATGAGAGGTGATCTTATAGAAACATTTAAAATAATGAAGGGGATAGACAGGATAGAGGCAGAGAGGTTGTTTCTACTTGTCGGGGAGACTAGAACTAGGGGGCACAGCCTCAAAATACGGGGGAGCCAATTTAAAACCGAGTTGAGAAGGAATTTCTTCTCCCAGAGGGTTGTGAATCTGTGGAATTCTCTGCCCAAGGAAGCAGTTGAGGCTAGCTCATTGAATATATTCAAATCACAGATAGATAGTTTTTTTAACCAATAAGGGAATTAAGGGTTATGGGGAGCGGGCGGGTAAGTGGAGCCGAGTCCACGGCCAGATCAGCCGTGATCTTGTTGGGTGGCGGAGCAGGCTCGAAGGGTTAGATGGCCTACTCCTGTTCCTAATTCTTATGTTCTTATTAATGTTGGGGAAGTCCAGAACCAGGGGTCACAGTCTAAGGATAAGGGGTAAGCCATTCAGGACCGAGATGAGGAGAAACTTCTTCACCCAGAGAGTGGTGATCCTGTGGAATTCTCTACCACAGAGAGTTGTTGAGGCCAATTCACTAAATATATTCAAAAAGGAGTTAGATGTAGTCCTTACTACTAGGGGGATCAAGGGGTATGGCGAGAAAGCAGGAATGGGGTACTGAAGTTGCATGTTCAGCCATGAACTCATTGAATGGCGGTGCAGGCTCGAAGGGCCAAATGACCTACTCCTGCACCTATTTTCTATGGCCCCAAGTTTCCATACGCGGCAAAACAGGCGCCCCTCCGAGCTGGGCGCCTGTTTTTCGCGGCGAAAACGGCGCCTGAAAAAAAAACGCGCTATTCTCGAGCGCTTTGCAGCTCGATGTCTGCTTGGCGTGGCGCACAGGGGGCGGAGCCTACCACTCGCGCCGATTTTGTAAGTAGGAGGGGGCGGGTACAATTTAAATGAGTTTTGTTCGTGCCGGCAACCCTGCGCGTGCGCGTTGGAGCGTTCGCGCACGCGCAGTCTGAAGTAAACATTGGCACTCGGCCATTTTAAAAAGTGCTGCAGAAAAAGTGAAAATTTGTTTATTGAACCCTTGCAAAGGCTTGTATTTTAATTTTCTTGATATTTCTGTGTGTGAGGGTGAGGGAGTGCATTCTGTAATTAAAGATAGACTGTGATAAACGGGACACATGCACTTGTTTGAGATTATTCAAATTCTTTGTAGCTGTTCAATTTTTAAAATTTTTTAATAAAACCACATTGCCCTTCCATGATCAACACTGAGGCTTCTTGCAGCTTTCTCCCCCTGCCATCCATCGGGCCCGACGGCAAACGGCTGCCTCAAGTACTGAGGCTTCCTGCAGCTTTCTCCCTCCCTCCCCCCCCCCAGCCGTCGGTTGGGCCCGACGGCAAACGGCTGCCTGAAAGACCTGCCTGAAGCACTTTCACACAGGTAGGAACATGGTTTATTTAATCTTTTCTTTGCTTATAAATTTTTTATTCAGGTTGGATTTATTTGTATAATATTTGTATAAGTATAAATAAGGATTTATTGTAGAATTTAATGACTTCCCTTCCCCCCTACCTCGTTCCCGACGCCTAATTTGTAACCTGCGCCTGATTTTTTAATGTGTAGACAAGGTTTTTTCAAGCCTACAAAAATCTTCACTTGCTCCATTCTAAGTTAGTTTGGAGTACGTTTTCACTGTGGAAACTTTCAAATCAGGCGTCAGTGGCCGGACACGCCCCCTTTTGAAAAAAACATTCTGTTCAAAAGTGAAACTGTTCTACCTGACTAGAACTGCAGAAAACTTAAATGTGGAGAATTCCGATTTCTAAGATACTCCGTTCTCCACCAGTTGCTCCTAAAAATCAGGAGCAAATCATGTGGAAACTTGGGGCCAATGTTTCTATAACAGGCTCAAAGTCACACCGTGCTGAGAAAAATATCCTCAAATCTGCAAACCATGATCTACAAATTGTAGCTCCATCAACATGCTAAGTTAACCCATCAGATGTCAAAATAACTCATCAAACAAACAATCAGGGATATGACACAAATGATGAAAGGATGGGACAGGGTAGATAGAAGCAGATGCTTTCCAATAGTTGAGGCTCTCAAGCCAAGAGCAGCCTCATTGTTTGCTCAATACATTCAAATCATATTGTTTCTTTTAAACTCACCTGGATCAATGGAGACCAGCATGTGTTTGAGGCATTCTCCTGGTCTCAGCATCTTCTCAATGTCAGCAATCTCCTTTCTCTGTGCTTTTTCCTCTTCCCGCTGCCGCTGAACATTTCCCTTCTCTGCTCGCTGCTGCTCTCGCTCTTCGCGTTTTTTCACTGCCTCCTGTTGAGCCTTTTCTGCTTCTGCCGCATTCCGTTTAAGCTTTTTCTGTGGCTGGGGCGGATCAGACGCCACTTCCCTGGAGCACGGCGCATTCCCAACACACTGCTGAGTTGAATTATTACGAGGCTCACACGAGTTTGTTGGTTGCAACACGCACACTTTGTCGCCATCATCGGAGTCTGAAATATTCCATGTAGAGCGAGACAGGAAAGCTCTCCGTCTACTGAATGAAGGTCCTGTAGCTTGGCCTTTACTGAGCACACAAACATCAGTCGTCTTAATCTCGGGACCGACTTGACTAAGTTGAGGGCTATTGCGTATTGAAGTCCCAAGCACAGAGTTGTGACTGGAATTTTCTTGACTAGATTTGGAAAGCGGGTGGTCAGACTTCTCAACCTTTTGGTTCCCAGTGTGCCTTGTTTTCAATCTCTCCAATAGAGGGATTATTAGATCCTCTTCACCATCACTCTCACTACTCACAACCGTTACTACTTTCTTGGGCAAGCACTTAACAGAGTGGCTGAGATCTGGCTGAGAGCATCTAGTTTTGGCCAACGGAGGGTCACAGCTTTCAGAGTCTGAGCCTTCGATGACAACTGAATCCAACTGTGCTGGAGCTCTGTGTTTGAAATCCAATGTGCCATCGCGAGCTGTGTGGCTTCGTAGGCCAGTGAAGCTGAAAACAGGCAGCTCAATTGAATCGTTATTTAGGTCTGTGACACTAGCTTCTTCTTCCGAACCATCGTCACACCACAGCATCCTCCCGTCAACTCCAAGCTGTCAACACCTCAAACAGAAAACATATGAAACAGTGACATAAACAGAGTTCTGCAGACTTCAATTTGTTTGGTGTGTTGTGCGCTGCTCAAGGTGAAGAATGAGTGTGGAGGGGAATGAAATAGTTCACACTATAGGCACCCAGTATCAGTATCTGGCACTCTCAGGTCAGATACAGCACACTTTAGAGGCATAGTAAAGCTCCCTCTATTCTGCCCCAACATTATGTCTCAGCATCAACATGCGAGTCGCACCTCAAAAAACAACATTTTTCCATTTGCCACAACAGCCAGCCGGTGGACTTTCTGCCTTTTAATTACGCCAAACAAGTTTGCAATCTCAATCCATATCCCAAGCCCACCAAGAACTGGATTCAGCCTGAAAACTAATTTCACATATAACCCTTACAGCCAGCAGGCAGAGGAGACTGGATTCAAGGTTAGATTCAAAGCCGGGTCCCAGAGGTGAAAGGCCTGTAACAACCCACTGGCAGTCAAAATTCTGAAACTTTCATCTCTTGAAAGTGACTTGTAAACCTTGAACATTCAAGATTAAAGCACAATTTTGATTTATTAACCCTCTGCAATTTTAATATAGTTTCAAGAGTTGAAAACAGTGCTGATAGTAAGTTGAAAGTGAGCTGCAAGAACATGAATTAAAAGGCTGGGACAATATTACATCAGGAATTACAAAAGGGGTACATTAAGCAAATTACCTAGCGTTTCTAAAAGTAAATTTAGAAAGTAATAAAGAATTCAGTATACATTATAGTGGTCATTAAAAAACACTTTCAGGCCTCCCCACAGGCCTTTGGGTGTAGAAAATGCCATTATGATCCAATGGTTGATCATGATTTGGACGAAGAGACCGAGTGTAATGTAGCCAAGTTTGCTGATGATAGAAAGATAGGTGGGAAAGCAAGTTGTGAGAAGGACACAAAAAATCTGCATCAGGATATAGACAGGCTTAGTGAGTGGGCAAAAATTTGGCAGATGGAATTTTGGGCTCAATTTTTCCCGAGCCAGTTTTCTGGCATATTGCCTGCGTTGCGCTGCTTAATTAGGTAAATAGAAAAAAATCTCCGACGTTTCCCCGATGTTTGGCCTCTAATCTGCAGCGGCGTATCGTGGCCAGTCGCCGTGGGGGGGGGGGGTGGAGCCTGCGGTCTGCGCTGGAAAAAGGAGTTGTGCCCTCTGCGCATGCGAGGGGGAAAAACTTCACGTTCTTGATGCTCTGAAATGGCCACGCATGCGCAGTAGAGCTCCGAGTGAGGTGCCTTCCTGGTCAGTTGCGGAGAGTACCCTCCCCCGCCGAGCCTCACCGGTGCCCTTCCCCCCGCCGCTCTGTGGCCCCCGATTTCGTGCTGGCCAGCATGATCCTTTCGCCCCAAGCCTCTCCAGTGCCTTCCCTTTCGCCGTTCTGTGGCCCCCAATTTTGTGCCGGCCAGTTCGCTACCCTCCCCACCCCCGAGCCTCTCCGGTGCCCCCAATTTCGTGTCGGTCCAGGTCCGCTCCGCTTCCCGCCCCAGCCCGAATGGCCTCCGATGTACTTACCTGCACCGATTTCGAGAGGCCACATACGCTGGCCTAAGTAGAAATTGAGTAACTATTAGCTGGCCAAAGTTGCCTAAATGGCCAGAATTGGTGTAGGTGGCTGGTAACGCCCCCTTTTGAACCTACCTAAAAAAAACTTAACTAACTGAGCTACACTGATGCAAATTGATTGGGGAAACCGGGGATTTTTAAGTTAGGCCACAAAAAACAGGCTACTCCAAAAAATTGGCACAAATACTGGGGAAAATTGAGCCCATAATATGGGTGGCAGAAAAAATAAAAAAGCGTTTTAAATAGGGAGAAATTACAAAATGCTGCAGTACAGAGGGACCTGGGGGTCCTTGTGCATGAAACACAAAGTTAGTATGCAGGTACAGCAAGTGATCAGGAAGGCAAATGGAATGTTGGAAAGGGAATGGAGTATAAAATCAGAGAAGTCCTGCTACAACTGTACAAGGTATTGATGAGGCCACACCTAGAGTACTGCGTAGAGTTTTGGTCTCCATATTTAAGGATATACTTGCATTGGAGGCAGTTCAGAGAAGGTTCACTAGGTTGAGTCCTGAGATGAAGGGGTTGACTTAAGAAAGGTTGTGTAGGTTGGGCCTATACTCATTGGAGGTTCAGAAGAATGAAAGGTGATCTTATTGAAACATATAAGATACTGAGGGGGCTCGACAAGGTAGATGCAGAAAGGATGTTTCCGCTCATGAGGGAATCTAGAACTAGTTTCATAATAAGGGGTCGTCCATTTAAATCTGAGATGAGGAGGAATTTCTTCTCTCAGAGGGTTGTAAATCTGTGGTATTCTCTGCCCCAGAGAGCTGTGGAGGCTGGGTCATTGAATATATTTAAGGCAGAGATAGACAGATTTTTGAGGGATAAGGGAGTAAAGGGATATTATGGGGAGTGGGCAGGGAAGTGGAGCTGAGCCCATGATCAGATCAGCCATGATCTTATTGAATTGCGGAGCAGGCTCGAGGGGCCATATGGCCTACTCCTGCTCCTATTTCTTGTGTTCTTATGATCTATGCTAATCTGAGCGAGGGCAGCATCTCTGACACTATAACTAGATGCATGACACTGGCTGTGGGGAATAAATCAATCAGGGTTGTTGAAAGGTTCCCCTCCCTGCTCATACTCCTACTTTTCATCCTTCTTGCCTCCACGCTGTGCTTAACCAGCAGGACCATGTGGGTAAGCAGGTTGTTCCACGTTTGTGCCAATGTATAACATTGCTAGGAAATAGTAATTAGATGATGCTAAACCCAGATGTTAAAAACTGGGAGATTGCAGGAAGGAGGAAATGTGTTATGAAACTCAGAAAGAATGAGTTAGAGTACGACACTGTACAAAGGCTCTCTTTGCTGCTCAATTTTCTCTCGAAGGTACTGATTTCTCACTGAGCATAATACCTGCTGGAAGGATTTTTTTTGCTGTATTTGAATGGAATGAAGAGTTTCCTAACCATAGATTTTCAGATTATATATTTTTTCCTGAAATGTAGTTAAAAACCAACTATGGGCAAATAAAAGTTTCTGCCGGTCAAAAACAAAACATTCATTCAAAAAAATGTCCGGATTAATTGGGAATCACAGCAACTAAAAGCAACGCTCACCCCACTGTGACTGGGCCACGACTGGTTCTTCAGCTGGAGCAATCTTCTGCAAGTTTGCTGATGATGCAAAGCTAGGTGATACAAGCCAGAACTTGACAGATCGGAAAAGCTGGTTTTCGGCACATGCGCATCAAAAACCGGCTTTTGTGATGCCTTCCCGGGTCCGGACACAATCCGTACAGACCCGGGGAGGCCGGAATTTCAGGGTCATTATTTTTCAAATACTTATTGCATTCCATTTTAAATTATAACCAATAGCCACTTGTAGTAAAGCATTCCACATTCTGAAAAACCTCTTTTTAAAAAAAAAAAATAATTTCTTCCAACTCCCCCCCCCCACCTTGTCCTTCGAGTGACAATCGCCAAGCTTTCTCCCTTTACCCATTTGCCATTCTGTGGAAACAATATTTATATTTGTTTTGCAAATACTCCTTATTTGGGTGTCGCCATTGTGACACAGTCACCCTACAACGTCACACTTCTATCATACACTTCCTCCTCGATCATAGTACGTTTAGAACTACTCACCACTGCCTCAGCTTTAGCTTTCTCTCCCCCTCCATTTCTGTTTTCACACAAGTGATTTATGAAACTTTTCCAAGTGTTTTGTCTTGGCGAAGAATTCTGCGGCTTTTCCTACCATCTCCTGCTATGCCATAGGACCCACCTCCCGCTCTAGAGGGCTTCCTGCTCCCTCGGAATGCCTTTCTGACTATCATTACCGATATTATCTATCTTCCATGGCTAATTTTGGCAGCCTGCCAGATTTTTTTCTATTTAGAGATCTACGGATAGAGTTTCTGCTTGGGCGCAATCGACAATCCGGGCACAAATTGTGCATTTTTCCAAAATGAGATGGTACACACTGCAGCCACGGTGCGTCGGTGGTGCAGGGAGTGAATGTTGAAGGTGGTGGATGGGGTGCCAATCAAGTGGGCTGCTTTGTCCTGGATGATGTCATTGAGTGTTGTTGAAGCTGCACTCTAAGTAAGGCAAGTGAAAAGTATTCCATCACACCCCTGACTTGTGCCTTGTAGATGGTGGAAAGACTTTGGGGAGTCAGGAGGTGAGTCACTCGCTGCAGAATACCCAGCCTCTGACCCGCTCTTGTAGCCACGGGATTTTGATTTATGTGGCTGATTCAGTTGAGTTTCTGGTCAATGGTGACTCCCCCCCAGGATGTTGATGGTGAGGGATTCGACAATGGTAATGCCACTGAATGTCATGAGGAGATGGTCATTGCCTGGCACTTGTGTGGCGCAAATGTTACTTGCCACTTATCAGCACAAGCCTGGATGTTGTCCAGCTCTTGCTGTATGCGGGCACGGACTGCTCCATTACCTGTGGAATTGCGAATGGAACTGAACACTTTGCAATCAGTATACAGCTCGACTTATGACATTATAATGGAGGGACCATTGATGAAGCAACGGAAGATAGTTGAGCCCAGTAAGGTGCCCTAAGCAACACCTGCAGCCATGTCCTGGGGCTAATGTGATTGGCCTCCAGCAACAACTTGCATTTGCACAACACCTTTAACGCTGTAAACTTCCCATGGCACCTTCAATGCACAACCATCTACCTTTAAAGCAGGTATGACTCCAGCCACAAGAGCCTTTCCCCTGATCTCCATTGACTAAGTCCCCTTAGTGCTACACTCGGCCAAATGCTGGCCTTGATCTCACATCTGGAATGCAACTCGTGTTCATGTTTGAATGAGAGCTGATGAGGTCTGGAGCAGAGTGGTCCTGGCAGAAACCAGATTGAGTATCGGTGAGCAGATTAATGGTAACTGCCACTTGCAGTACAAAATTTGCAGATGACACAAAGATTCGTGGGAAAGCAGGTTGTGTAGAGGACACAGAAAGGTTGCAAAGAGATTTAGATAGGTTAAGCGAATGGGCTAAGGTTTGGCAGATGGAATACAATGTCGGAAAGTGTGAGGTCATCCACCTTGGGGAAAAAAAAAAACAGTAAAAGGGAATATTATTTGAATGGGGAGAAATTACAACATGCTGCGGTGCAGAGGGACCTGGGGGTCCTTGTGCATGAAACTCTTCCTTGTGCATGAAACTCTTTTTGAGTTTATCTGTGAACAAAAAAGACATTAAACCGTGCCACCCGCCCTGGATGACACACCAGACATTTACAAGGCCCCTTTTTTTTTCTCTTTTTTTTTTGGGTGCTAAAATCAAATTTTTCCAGTGCCCCCTATAAAAGGAGAGGGGGACACTAAAAGCACCGGCAATTAAAACAAATTAAACTTTAAAACGTAAAATCAAATTAAAATTTGATTGCCGGGCGTGATGATGCACTCCAGTCCCTCCGGTGCCCACCTCTCGCGGAAGGCCGCGAGCGTACCGGTGGACACCACGTGCTCCATCTCCAAGGACACCCTGGACCAGATGTAAGAGCGGAAGAGAGGCAGGCAGTCAGGTTGAACGACCCCCTCGACCGCCCGCTGCCTGGACCGGCTGATGGCACCCTTGGCCATGCCCAGGAGCAGTCCTACGAGGAGGCCTTCGGACCTACCCGCTCCCCTCCGCACAGGGTGCCCAAAGATCAGGAGTGTGGGACTGAAGTGCAGCCAGAATTTCAGGAGCAGCCCCTTCAAAATAATGGAACACGGGCTGCAACCTTGTGCACTCGATAAAAACATGGAACACTGACTCCTCCAGACCGCAGAAATTGCAGGCGGCCTGGGAGTCCATAAACCGGCTTAAAAATTTATTGCACAGCACTGCTCCGTGCACCACCCTCCAGGCCAAGTCACCGATGAATAGTGGGAGGACCCCTGCGTAGAGTGCCCTCCATCGGGGACCCCCGCCTCCTCCGGACGGCAGGATGGTACGCCATGGCGTGTCCGGACGGCAGGCGAGGATGGCAAAGTTGAGAGTGTGCAGGAGCAGCCCGTACAGGAAACCCCTCCGCGCGGAACTGAAAGGCACGGAGGGGATTTCCCCGAGGCGGCTCAAGTTGTGAGGCGCCGGCCCCCGAGGGAGGTTCCGGGGTTTGGCGCCGATGAGGAATTCCGTCCGGACGGGGGTCAGTTCGGACGGGATCTCCCCACGTGCTTGAGCCTCCTCGATGCACCTAACAGAGTCAGGGCCCAAAATTGTTTTTAGCAACTCGATGGCTTCGGCCGCGTGGCGGACGTTGGCAGAATTTAGGCGCCGCGCCAGCGTGTCTGGCGCCATCCAGCCCGCTCCTCCGCCATCGAGCAGGTCCCTGACCCTGGTCACCTCACCAGCCACAGCCCTCTCTTCCGACTGCCACATAAAACCTCGGTCGTGGAGGTACGGATTCCCGAGCAGCGGCTCCTGCAGGACGGCCGCCACTCCAGCTGGCGGAGAGCTGCGCTTGGTGGAGACTTTGTTCCAGACCCTGATGAGTTCCTTATAAAAGACAGGCAGCTCCCGGAGGGCGGTCCTGACACCCCCCAAGTTCACAAACAGGAGCTGCGTGTCATAGTTGAGGTTGCGCTGCTGGCGGAAGAAATACCTCGCCAGAGTGCACCACCTAGGAGGGGGCTCGACGTAAAAGTATCTCTGCAGGGTCTGAAGACGGAAAGTCGCGAGCTGGGCGCTGACGCACACCAACGACTGACCGCCCTCCTCAAGCGGGAGACTCAGGACCGCGGCAGAGACCCAGTGCTTCCTGTTGTTCCAGAAGAAGTCCACCAGCTTCTTCTGTATCTTGGCGACAAACGCAGGGGGAGGGGTCAAAGTGACCAGCCGGTACCACAACATTGCGGCCACCAGCTGGTTTATGACTAGCGCTCGACCCCTGTAGGACAGCACTCGGAGCAGTCCTGTCCAGCGCCCTAGGCGAGCGGCGACCTTGGCCTCCAGCTCCTGACAGTTCGCCGGCCAGGCTCCCTCGTCTGGGCTAAGGTAGACTCCCAGATAGAGGAGATGGGTCGTGCTCCAGGCAAAAGGCCTGAGCTCCTCCGGCAGGGAGTCCACCCGCCACTGACCCACCAGGAGTCCGGAACATTTCTCCCAGTTGATCCTGGCGGAGGACGCGGCCGAGTAAATCTCCTGGCACTCACGCATCCTCCGCAGGTCAGCGGGATCCTTTACCGCGAGGAGCACGTCATCGGCGTAAGCCGAGAGGACGACCTCCACGCCCGGCCCTTGCAGAGCCAGTCCCGTCAACCTCGTCCGCAAGAGGCGCAGGAAAGGCTCCACGCAAACGGCGTATAACTGGCCAGACATGGGGCATCCCTGGCGCACCCCTCTCCTAAAGCGAAGGGGCGCCGTCAAGGACCCGTTAACCTTAATCAGACACTCCGCGGCGGCGTACAAAAGTCGGATCCGGGCGACGAAATGCGTCCCGAACCCGAAAGCGCGCAGAGTTCCGAGCAGATAGTCGTGATCCACCCTGTCGAACGCCTTCTCTTGGTCGAGGGATAGGAAGGCGACTGACAGACCAGCCTCCTGGGAACAATGGATGAGGTCCCGGACCAGATGGATGTTATCGTGAATTGTCCGGCCCGGGACCGTGTAGGACTGGTCGGGGTGGATCATGTGGTCCAGCACGGCACCAAGGCGAGCAGACATCGCCCTGGCGAAGATTTTGTAGTCCGTGCTGAGGAGGGAGACCGGGCGCCAGTTCTTAAGGAGGCGGAGATTCCTTGTGCATGAATCCCAAAAAAAAGTTAGTTTGCAGGTGCAACAGGTAATCAGGAAGGTGAATGGAATGTTGGCCTTCATTGCGAGAGGGACGGAGTACAAAAGCAGGGAGGTCCTGCTACAACTGTACAGGGTATTGGTGAGGCCGCACCTGGAGTACTGCGTGCAGTTTTGGTCACCTTACTTAAGGAAGGATATACTAGCTTTGGAGGGGGTACAGAGACGATTCACTAGGTTGATTCTGGAGATGAGGGGGTTACCTTATGATGATAGATTGAGTAGACTGGGTCTTTACACGTTGGAGTTCAGAAGGATGAGGGGTGATCTTATAGAAACATTTAAAATAATGAAAGGGATAGACAAGATAGAGGCAGAGAAGTTGTTTCCACTGGTCGGGGAGACTAGAACTAGGGGGCACAGCCTCAAAATACAGGGGAGCCAATTTAAAACCGAGTTGAGAAGGAATTTCTTCTCCCAGAGGGTTGTGAATCTGTGGAATTGTCTGCCCAAGGAAGCAGTTGAGGTTAGCTCATTGAATGTATTCAAATCACAGATAGATAGATTTTTAACCAATAAGGGAATTAAGGGTTATGGGGAGCGAGCAGGTAAGTGGAGCTGAGTCCACGGCCAGATCAGCCATGATCTTGTTGAATGGCGGAGCAAGCTCGAGGGGCTAGATGGCCTACTCCTGTTCCTAATTCTTATGTTCTTGACAACACTGTTGATGACTCCTTCCATCACTTTGCTCATCATTGAGAATAGACTGATAGGGCAGGAGGTAGGTAATTGGCCAGCTCAGATTTTCCCTGCTTTTTGTGGACAGGATATACCTGGGCAATTTTCCACATTGTTGGGTAGATGCTAGTGTTGTGGCTGCACTGGAGGCGCAGCTAATTCTGGAGCACAGATCTTCAGCATTACAGCTGGATGTTGTTGGGACTTGCACCTTTGCTGTGTCCAGTGCACTCAACCGTTTCTTGGCATCATGGAGTGAATCAAATTGACTGAAGACTGGCATCTATGATGGTGGGGACATCAGAAGGAGGCAAAGATGGATAATCCACTCAGCACTTCTGGCTGAAGATGATTGCGAACACTTCAGTCTTGTCTTTTGCACTCATGTGCTGGGCTCCACAATCATTGAGGATGGGGATGTTCATGGAGCCATTCATGACTGGATGTGGCAGGACTACAGAGCTTTGATCTGATCCATTGGTTGTGGGTTCGCTTAGCTCTGTCCGTACCATGCTGCTTCCACTGGTTAGCATGAAAGTAGACCCTGTGTTGTAGCATCATCAGGTTGGCACCTCGTTCAGGTACGCCTGGTGCTGCTCCCAGCATCCTCTTCTACACTCCTCAGTGAATCAGGTTTGGTCAACTAGCTTGATGATAATGGAGGGGTGAGGGATATGCCAGGCCATGGGGTTACAGATTGTGGTGGAATACAATTCTGCTGCTGCGGATGGCCTAAGTCACCTCACGAATGCTCAGCTACTAGATCCATTCTTAATCTATCCCACATAGTACGGTGGTAGGGTCACATGACATGATAGACAGTGTCCTCAGTGTGAAGACCGGACTAGGTCTTCACAGTTGTGTAGTGGTTACAGTGCTGGACTAGCAACCCACAGGGTACAATTCTGAATTTGATAAATTTGGTTATTTATGGGTAAAAGGTGGCAGACAGTCATTAAAACCTAACTGGTTCACTAATGTTCTTCAGTGAGGAAGCCGGACACCCCCAGTCTGGCCTACACGAGACTCATCATACTCTTAATGACCACTGACGTGACAGTAAATGGATTGCAATAGGTCAAGAAAGCCCAGAGCAACTAGGTAATAAATGCAGCCTTGCCAGTGTCACCCTGTGAACAATTATATAAAAAAACTGTTTTGTCTTCACTTTGTGGGAAAATCCACAGGAGGTCCACTAGTCTTTCTTCTAAAAACCTCTCCATTTTAAAAAGCTCCATTAGATACCCATTAACCTTTTCTACATCAATGAACAAGATGTTACAAGAAAACAGGAACTGCACAGCTCCAGTCAATCTATTAATTTATAAAATTCGGTGACTATTGACACCGCAGTGGGGCCTGCATCAGCACTGACAACACATGATTGGTGGTTAAAGGGGAGTTAGAAAAGGCCAGGGACACTCCATGTCTATTCATTTATAGTGAACACGCAGTCTTTTATCTTCATGTAGAGGCTTCTTTTTGAAAAAAGCATAACCCAGGCACATTAAGTGTGTGTATATATGCATGTCCTGTACATGTGTACATGCAGGTATGTTTAATGTGCAATATATGTGTGTATCACCTGCAACGGCTTATCTTCCCGCCCCCGTATCGTTACCTCTGGTGTCCCCCAAGGATCTATCCTTGGCCCCTCCTATTTCTCATCTACATGTTGCCCCTTGGTGATATCATCCTAAAACACAGCGTCAGTTTCCACATGTACGCTGACGACACCCAGCTCTACCTCTCCACCACTTCTCTCGACCCCTCCACGGTCTCTAAATTGTCAGACTGCTTGTCCAACATCCAGTTCTGGATGAGCAGAAATTTTCTCCAATTGAATATTGGGAAGACCGAAGCCATTGTTTTCAGTCCCCGCCACAAACTCCATTCCCTAGCCACTGACTCCATCCCTCTCCCCAACTTCCATCTGAGGCTGAACCACTGTTCGCAATCTTGCCCTGAAATGAGCTTTCAACCACATATCTGCAGCATAACTAAGACCGCCTATTTCCACCTCCATAACATTGCCCTTCTCCGCCCCTGCCTCAGCTCATCCGCTGCTGAAGCCCTCATCCATGCCCGTTACTTCTAGACTTGACTATTGCAACGCAATCCAGGCTGGCCTCCCACATTATACCCTACGTAAACTAGAGGTGATCCAAAACTCAGCTTGTGTGTCCTAACTCGCACCAAGTCCTGCTCACCCATCGGCTTCCGATTAAGCAACGCCTCGATTTCAAAATTCTCATCCTTATTTTCAAATCCCTCCATGGCCTCACCCCTCCCTATCTCTGTAATCTCCTCCAGCCCCACAACCACCCTCCCCCCCCCCAATCTCTGTAATCTCCTCCAGCCCCACAACCACCCTCCCCCCCCCCACTCGCCCCGAGATGTCTGCGCTCCTCTAATTCTGCCCTCCCAAGCATCCCTGATAATAATCGCTCAACCATTGGTGGCCGTGCCTTCTGTTGCCTCGGCCCCCAAACTCTGGAGCTCCCTGCCTAAACATCTCCACCTCTCTACCTCTTTCCTCCTTCAAAACACGAGAACATAAGAAAGGCTAAGGCTAAGTAGACAGGCTAAGTGAGTGGTCAAAAATTTGGCAGATGGAAAGTGTGAGGTCATGCACTTTGGCAGAAAAAAATTAAAGACCAAGTTATTATTTAAATGGAGAAAGATTGCAAAGTGCCGCAGTTCAGTGGGACCTGGGGGGGCTTGTGCATGAAACACAAAAGGATAGTATGCAGGTACAGCTAGTGATCAGGAAGGCCAATGGAATCTTGACCTTTATTGCAAAGGGGATGGAGTATAAAAGCAGGGAAGTCTTGCTACAGCTATACAGGGTATTGGTGAGGCCACACCTGGAATACTGAGTGCAGTTTTGGTTTCCATATTTACGAAAGGATATACTTGCTTTGGAGGCAGTTCAGAGACGGTTCACTAGGTTGATTCCGGGGATGAGGGGGTTGACTTATGAGGAAAGGTTGAGTAGGTTGGGCCTCTACTCATTGGAGTTCAGAAGAATGAGAGGCGATCTTATCGAAACGAATAAGATTATGAGCGGACTTGACAAGGTGAATGCAGAGAGGATGTTTCCACTGATGGGCACAATCTTAGAATAAAAATTTAAAACAGAGACGAGGAGAAATTTCTTCTCTCAGAGAGTTGTAAATCTGTGGAATTCGCTGCCTCAGAGAGCTGTGAAAGCTGGGACATTGAATAAATTTGACAGAAATAGATAGTTTCTTAAACGATAAGGGGTTATGGGGAGCGGGCGGGGAAGTGGAACTGAGTCCATGATCAGATCAGCCATAATCTTATTGAATGGCGGAGCAGGCTCGAGGAGCCGTAAGGCCTACTCCTGTTACTATTTCTTATGTTCTTAAATAGGAGCAGGAGTAGGCCATTTGGCTCCTGAAGCCTGCTCCGCCATTTAATAAGATCATGGCTGATCTGATCATGGGCACAGCTCTACTTCCCTGCCCACTCTCCATAACCTTTCAAAAATCTATCTAACTCCAATGAGAGCCTCCACAGCTCTCTGTGGCAGAGAATTCCACAGATTTACAACCATCTGAGAGAAGAAATTCCTCCTCATCTCAGTTCTAAATGGGCGACCCCTTATTCTTAAACTATGCCCCTTAGTTCTAGATTCCCCCACGAGTGGAAGCATCCTCTCTGCATCCACCTTGTCAAGTCCCCTCAGTATCTTATATGTTTCAATAAGATCACCTCTCATTCTTCTGAACCTCCAATGAGTATAGGCCCAACCTACCCTCATAAGTCAACCCCTTCATCTCAGGACTCAACCTAGTGAACCTTCTCTGAACAGCCTCCAATGCAAGTATATCCCTCCTTAAATAAGGAGACCAAAACTGTACACAGTACTCCAGGTGTAGCCTCACCAATACCCTGTACAGTTGTAGCAGGACTTCTCTGCTTTTATACTCTATCCCCCTTGCAATAAAGACCATCATTCCATTTGCCTTCCTGATTACTTGCTGTACCTGTTTCATGCACAAGGACCTCCAGGTCCCTCTGTACTGCAGCATTTTGTAATCACTCTCCATTTAAATAATAATTTGCTTTTTTATTTTTTCTGCCAAAGTGGATAACCTCACACTTTCCCACATTATACTCCATCTGCCAAATGTTTGCCCACTCATTTAGCCTGTCTATACCCCTTTGCAGATTCTTTGTGTCCGCCTCACAACCTGCTTTCCCACCCATCTTTGCATCAACAAACTTGGCTACATTATACTCAGTCCCTTCACCCAAGTTATATAGATTGCAGGCACTCCTTAAAAACAAACTTTGTGACCAATCACCTGCGCTAATTTCTACTTGTGCAGCTCGGCGTCAATTTTTTTATCTCATAATACTCCTGTGAAGCGCCTTTGGACGTTTCACTACGTTAAAGGCGCTATATAAATAAAAGTTGTTGTTGTTGTATGTGCATGTGTTTAATATGTTTCTCGAGTATGCGTGTATAGAATGTATAGGTGTATATATTGTATACATGGCTAGTATGTGTGTAAATGTGTAGATGTGTGTTTAGAACATGTGTGTCCTGGGTCATGACAGCTCCCGGGACAGCAAGATGTTGACATTAATTCCAAGGCTGGAGTAAGATGTGCTGACCCTACCTGATCCTGAGGGTGCGGCGTTAGGCCTAATCCCTCCGGAATGGACGGCCTAGAAGCCGAAGCCCAGGGACAGCACGCCGGCTGTGAGCCGTCCGCCTCTCTCCTTTCAAACTGCCCAGGCTCACGCTCAGCCCCGCCACTCGCCACCCATTGGCCCAGCAATCTGCGCGTTATCCAATCAGCTCGGCTTAAAAAAAACAGTGAGTTATCATCCAATGTGGGACCCCTTTGACGGACAGCGACAATGACCTATTAGGGAACTGCAGGCGTTAGGCGGGAACCCGCTAAGAAATCAATGCACAAGCTGAAATAAAGGTTGGGAAAGTGCAGCGCGTGGGCTTTACTAGTGTCTGAACTCCTAGGGAAATATGTCTTTTTAAGATGCTGTCGAAACTACGCTGAATTTTCTAGAATGTTCTGTTTGATAGAAATGTTGGCGTGTAACACAGCGGCTCACTGCTTCGGGCTTTCGTCAAATTCGGAGCGCCGTCAAAATATCGCATGCGCGGCATATTTACGCATGCGCAGTCTAACAAACGGACCGTCTCGCGCATGCGCAGCACCAGACGTGGCGGAGCCGCAGCCGGAGCACATTGGGTGCTGCGCTTGAACATTTTTCCGCTTACAGTGAACGAGAGGAGCGAAAAAAAAACCTTCGACAAAAATTAGTCATTATTCGGAAAAAGGTACAAGGAAGTTCCAAAGGGAAAGCGCCGCACAGCCGGCTCCGAGGGTTGGTGGGGAGTCAGCAAGATGGCGGCGCTCATGTTCTTTAGCCGAATGGTCGGGACCTGTGCTCAGACCGGTGAGTTTATCAGCGAACTATCCGCTTTCTATCCACAGCAATAAGAACATAAGAATTAGGAGCAGGAGTCAGTTGTACAGGGCCTTGGTGAGTCCTCACCTGGAATATTGTGTGCAGTTTAGGTCTCCTAATCTGAGGAAGGACGTTCTTGCTATTGAGGGAGTGCAGCGAAGGTTCACCAGACTGATTCCCGGGATGGCGGGACTGACATATGAGGAGAGACTGGATCAACTGGGCCTTTATACCCTGGAGTTTAGAAGGATGAGAGGGGATCTCATAGAAACATATAAAATTCTGACTGGACTGGACAGGTTAGATGCAGGAAGAATGTTCCTGATGTTGGGGAAGTCCAGAACCAGGGGACATAGTCTTAGGATAAGGGATAGGCCATTTAGGACTGAGATGAGGAGAATCTTGTTCACTCGGAGTTGTTAACCTGTGGAGTTCCCTGCCGCAGAGAGTTGTTGATGCCAGTTCATTGGATGTATTCAAGAGGGAGTTAGATATGCCCCTTACAGCTAAGGGGATCAAGGGGTATGGAGAGAAAGCAGGAAAGGGGTACTGAGGGAATGATCAGCCATGACACTGAATGGTGGTACAGACTCGAAGGACCGAATGGCCACTTCTGCACCTATTTTCTATGTTTCTAGGCCATACGGCCCCTCAAGCCTGCTCCGCCATTTAATGCGATCATGGCTGATCTGATCATGGACTCGCTCCCCATAACCCCTTATCCCCTTAGACAGTTTCTTAAACGATATTTCAGTCTTAAATGTATTCAATGTCCCAGCTTCCACAGCTCTCTGAGGCAGCGAATTCCATAAATTTACAACCCTGTAGAGAAGAAATTTCTCCTCGTCTCAATTTTAAATGGGTGGCCCCTTATTCTAAGATCATACTCTCTAGTTCTAGTCTCTCCCATCAGTGGAAATATCCTCTCTGCATCCACCTTATCAAGCCCCCTCATAATCTTATTTGTTTCGATAAGATCACCCCTCATTCTTCTGAATTCCAATGAGTAGAGGCCCAACCTACTCAACTTTTCTCATAAGTCAATCCCCTCATAGAAACATAGAAAATAGGTGCAGGGGTAGGCCATACGGCCCTTCGAGCCTGCACCACCATTCAATAAGATCATGGCTGATCATTCACCTCAATACCCCTTTCCTGCTTTCTCTCCATACCCTCTGATCCCTTTAGCCGATCCTCGGAATCAACCTAGTGAACCTTCTCTGAACTGCCTCCAACGCAAGTATATCCTTTTGTAAATATGGAGACCAAAACTGCACGCAGTATTGCAGGTGTGGCCTCACCAATACTCTGTACAGCTGTAGTAAGACTTCCCTGCTTTTATACTCCATCCCCTTTGCAATAAAGGCCAAGTTACCATTGGCCTTCCTGACACTTGCTGTACCTGCATGCTATCCTTTTATGTTTCATGCACAAGTACCCCCAGGCCCCGCTGTACTGCGGCACTTTGCAATCTTTCTCCATTTAAATAATAACTTGCTCTTTGATTTTTTTTCTGCCAAAGTGCATGACCTCACACTTTCTGACATTATACTCTATCTGCCAATTTTTTGCCCACTCACTTAGCCTGTCTATATCCTTTTGCAGGTGGAGATGGGGAAGAAGTCAGAGTCTGAACAAGCTGCAGTTTAATCTTCACAAACCCATCTAAGTTTATATGTTTAAAAAAAAATCTGTCAATTCTCACTTATTTGTAATGTTATTTGTTTGGATTCTAGATTTGATACATAGGGTCATTATATGTAAATGCAAGGAGGTGATACTGAACTTGTGCAAGTTTTTTGTTAGGGCACAGTTGCATGTAGTTCTGGGCATCCTATTCTAGGAAGGATATTCGAGCCATAGAGAAGGCCAGTGAAGATTCTCCAGAAGGATACCAGGAATGAGAGGATAGAATTATAAAGAAAAGTTCAGAAATATTATTTTTTTTTGGCACTGAAACATAAGAACATAAGAATTAGGAACAGGAGTAGGCCATCTAGCCCCTTGAGCCTGCTCCGCCATTCAACAAGATCATGGCTGATCTGGCCGTGGACTCAGCTCCACTTACCCGCCCGCTCCCCGTAACCCTTAATTCCCTTATTGGTTTAAAAACTATCTGTGACTTGTATACATTCAATGAACTAGCCTCAACTGCTTCCTTGGGCAGAGAATTCCACAGATTCACAACCCTCTGGGAGAAGAAATTCCTTCTCAACTCTTTTTTTAAACATATAAACTTAGGTGGGTTTGTGAAGATTAAACAGATACAATTAAGGAGAGACCTGTAGCATCTTGCATTTGTAGTGCGCCTGTTAATGTAGTAAAATGTTCCAAGGCGTTATCAAACAAAATTTGACACCGAGCAACAAAAGAACATACCCTGGCAGATAACCAAAAGCTTGGTTAAAGAGGTGGGTTTTAAGAAGCTTCTTAAAGGAGGAGAGAGAGGTTTAGGGAGGGAGTTCCAGAGCTTGGGGCCTCAGAAGCTGAAGGCACGGTCACTGATGGCGGAGCGATTAAAATTGGGGATGCGCAAGAGGCCAGAATTGGATGAGCGCAGATATCTCGGAGAGTTATAAGGCTGGAGGAGGTATTTGTTGCATTTAGATAGTTGGGAATGGAAACAAGCAGGGCACCCACACTGGTGCAGCAGATGTAGTCAGCATGGTAGATGCAACGTTCGGACAAATGGAGAAAGGGAAGGAATATTTAAAGAAAGTTGGGTGGGAGTAGATATGGGCTTGTAATAGATGCCTGTGGAAAGCCAATTGCCAGTGATAGAGAGAAATCCAGGCAGGGAAGAATCAGATGGAGTACCTGAATGCAAGATGGTGGAAATTAGAAGCATCGTTCTTGTAATCTTCAGAATTTCTAGACTATAAAGGCCATTTGGCCCATTGTAATTCGTCAATCCAATAAGACTACAGTTTCCCCATTGTAGCATCAATTATTTCTTAACTTAATCCAGGGGTGTTTGCCTGCACCATGCTTTATCTTGAAATCCATTTCAAATGTTAACCACTCTTTGTATAAAGAAGAACTTCCTGATAATCAGTCCTAAATTTACCTTTGACTAGTTTGAACCTGTGTCCTGATATCTTCCTCCAGACATAGTACTAAGTAATATTTAGGATTTTCCTTTTCCATTTCACATTGTAGACTTCTATAAGATCACCCCTCGGAATGCCTCTTTGGGTTGAAAAGTCCGAGTTTCTTTGCTGTCTCTTTAGCTCTGCCTTTTAACACTCGGGATCAGCCTCAGGGCTCTTTCTGCATTATGTCCAGCACTTGAATGTCTCCCTTGTGTCTCAGTGACCCGCAATGCACACAGTGCTCAAGGTCAGACTAGGGCCTTATACAGTTTGATCACGACATTCTCTGACTTTTATTCTACATTGCTGTCTGATTTGTTGATTACTGCTCTGCATTGATTAGACACTTTGCGCCTGATTTTTAGGAGCAATGGTGGAGAACGGACTATTTTAGAAATTGCAATTCTCCACTTTTTTTTTTTCTGCAGTTCTAGTCAGGTAGAACAGTTCTAGTTTAGAACAGAATTTTTTCTTCAAAAGGGGGCGTGTCCGGCCACTGACGCCTGATTTGAAAGTTTCCACAGTGAAAACGTACTCCAAACTAAAGTAGAATGGAGCCAGTGAAGATTTTTGTAGAACTGAAAAAATCTGTTCTACACATTAAAAAATCGGGCGCAGGTTACAAATTAGGCGTCCAGAACGAGGTGGGGGGGGGGGGAGGGAACTCATTAAATTCGACAATAAATCCTTATTTATACTTCTACAAATATTATACAAATAAATCCAACCTGAATAAACATTTATAAGCCAAGAAAAGATTAAATAAACCATCTTCCTACCTGTGTGAAAGTGCTTCAGCCAGGGAGAATTCTGCAGCCGTTCGTGCCGAGGGAGGGAGGGAGGGAGGGAGGGCAGTCATGGGAGGAGCCTCATTCACGCAGCCCCAGTGAGGCCATTCAGCCAGGGCTAGGGGCTGCGTGCTTCAGGCCCCTCCCACACAATTCGGTGCCTGGAGCTACTGCACTTGTGTGCCGACTGTAGCGCGCATGTGCAGAGGTCCCGGCACTGTTTTCAGCGCCGGGACCTGGCTCCGCCCCCCCCACAGCTCGTGCTGGCTGCGCCGACGGCCAGAGGACCTGTAAGTTGGTGGAGAATACCGAGGATCGTTTTTTTTCTTGTGGAAACTTGGGCCCATAGAGTCTGCTAGGATTCTCTTTCAACTTGATTCTCCGCTATTTCAATGTCATTCACGGTGTACGCCTGTCACCCAAGTTTCCTTCATATGTGCATATCAACACTTGTCTGTTTAAAAAAAAAAAAAAAAAAATTCTCAGTCATTGTTCTACCCTCATACATATCTTATCCAAATCCGTCTGCAATTTTTGGGCTGCTACTTTTAATTCCACTGCCTCCCCTAGTTTGATATCTTCTAATTGCATTCAGTTTCCAACTGAATCCAAGTCAATAAACTAGAAACAATAGACCTATATAAACAGCGTACCAGAGAAATTTAATTTTGGTTTGCTATTTTCAGTTATAATGTTTTCTTATAGTAACATGGTTTTTTCTTTTAATATTCCCTTAGGATTTTTGACTTTTCCACATTCGGCAGTTACTACCGTGCGATATGCATCCAAAAAAGCAGGAGGCAGTTCCAAAAATCTGGGCGGCAAGAGCCCAGGTCGACGTTACGGATGGAAGAAAGGAGATGGTATATACTGGCCTTGAAAGGCAATGTTTTTCATGAGAGCTGGAAGAAGCTGCTTAATTAGCAATGGGGCCAGGAACTGTCACTGGGTTTAAGACCCAGTTTCATTGGGAGCTAAAAAGAGAGTTTAAGCTTAATTATTGCATCTGATATGAAGGCAGTGGGCTTTCCTCCTAGAGTATGTCACTTGGTGGGAAGGGCAAGGGAGGAGGGAGCAATCCAGTAACTGCACACTCCAGAAGGCTGATTATTGAAAGTATCAGTGATTGCCACAGAATAAGCACAGGAACTTCCACTGGGGATCAGCCAATATTGCAAGCATGACTTTGTCTCGGAATCAGGCTAATCCTGTGACTTCTGTTCCAGGGTTGGTATCGGCATCTGCCAATGCCAAGGGTGTTTCTTACTTTAGCGGCAATCAGTTGGAGAAGGGCATGATGTGCTCACCTGAGCAAGTCTGTTCTGGCTGGGAGTGTGGAGTGGCTCAAATATCTGATACCCCATTTACTTCACAGGAGGACTCCCTATCTCTAACCTCCTCCAGGTCTACAACCACAATCTCCGCGATCCTCCATTTCTGGCCTCTTACACATCTTTGATTTCCTTCGCTGCACCATTGGCAGCAATAGCTTCAGTTACCTGGGCCCTAAGCTCTGGAATTCCCTCCCTAAACCTCTTCACCACTCTATCATCCTTTAAGACTCTCCTTAAAACCCAGCTCTTTGACCAAGCTTTTGGCCACCTGTCCTAATCTCTACTTATGGAGCTCGGTGTCAAATTGTGTTTGATAGCGCTCCAGTTATAGTTGTTATACAAGTGCAAGTTGTTACTGTTGATAGTAAGAGCGCTGTCAGGTAACACTATGAAATAAATATTTCCCTATCTCTGTAATCTCCTCCAGCCCTACAACCCTGCAAGATACTTGCGCTCCTACAAGTTCTGTCCTAATATCTGTGACTCGGTGTGAAATTTTGTTTGCTAAGTTTCCTGTGAAGGACCTTGGGCATTTCACTACATTGAAGGTACTTTATAAATACATGTTGATGCCTATGCTGTTGGAGGTACTAGCACTCCCTTTAGGAGGGGGGGCCCCCGGTGGGTGCTGGCAGCAGTAAATATGAATATCTGCTGCTAGCAGTTAAGTTTGGTCTACTGTGTTGGGTCTGGTCTCAGCTGGGCTAACATGTCACCATACTTTCTCTGGCCGACTGCACTTTGGTGACTTTGCATGAACTGCACATGTCACATGCGAGCAGTAACCTGTTGTTGCCGAATCTGCCTGCAGTGCAATACAACAGAGTCAAGTTATGTTACATTATGGTTGCTGTGTTTACCCAAGTAACAGTAAATGCTCTCAAATGATTTGAAATGTCTGGAGATGTGGTAAAGTTATTTTAAATAAGCAAGTTCTTTCAAGCATGATTGCCTAAACAAATGCCAGAGAAGACAGTATCACTCAGACATATTTACACAGCTGACATTTTCTGCTTCAAAATCTGCTTATAAACTACGTGGGAAAAGGGCCTGTTAAAATTCTTCCAACTAGATTTAATTTCAAATCATTACCTTCTTTGCCGATTTTCTTTTTCACTGTGAATGTCGGGCTGTTTGACTGGAGGATGTCACAGCTGTGTCCCACATACAGGGGTAAGAGCCAGTGATCTGGAGCAGGGAATACTTGCTGGTTATTTTATACCCCTACCTACTCTAGCTACTGAGAGCAATTAGAACACCCCAAGTACAATCAGTTCACTCGGGACTAATCCGGGACCTTAGTCACATGCTGGTTTTGTCCACTGAGTCACGGGCAGAAGTCATACATTTTTGATGTTTTTCCTGCAATTCTTGGGGCCCAAACCAGATTCCCGGGGCGGAGCAGGGCGGGGAGGGGGAGTTGGGCACGGAGGGAGAAGAAGTTAGGCAATCTGACCACAGGTCTCTGCGAACGTTACATTACACTTAAGCTGCGAATTGAGGCCCTGGTGGCTCACTGGTAGCTGAAAACGTCCCAGACAAAGTCATGCTTACAAGATTCACCGCTTCCCAGTGAGAGTTCCTGTGCTGCTTCTATCCCTGTCAATGATCGGGAAACTGGCAGTTAACTAGCAGTGAATATAAAAGCACTAGCTTGTAGTATCTTGTATTTGAATTGGTTGATGTGTTCCAAAGCATCTTTTAAAGGTTGCCATGGATTAGTGTCCTGGACATATTTACACTCCTCCAAAAGGTATAAGTCTCATTTCCCTGAAGTGTTGGTGACATTTATTAAAATACCCATAAACTCCCGTTACACTGAACTCATTGGAAAGGTACGATGTGAGCTCTGGGCAAGTCTGCCACATCACCATTTTCCCAGCAAAGGGGTGTGGGAGAAAAGCTGATTGGTTCCGGTCTTGCCCTCCCCTCTAATGTCCTAGGGGGAGTGTTTGCGAGTGCTGTTGGGGAGAGGTTAAACCAATATGGCAGGGGGATGGGAACCTATGCAGGGAGACAGAGGGAAGTAGAATGAGGGCAGCAGCAAAAGATAGAAAGAAGAAAAGTAAAAGTGGAGGGCAGAGAAACCTAAGGCAAAATGCAAAAAGGGCCACGTTACAGCAAAATTCTAAAGGGGCATAGAGTGTTAGAAAGACAAGCCTGAAGGCTCTGTGCCTCAATGCGAGGAGTATTCGGAATAAGGTGGACGAATTAACTGCACAGATAGCAGTTAACAGGTATGATGTAATTGGCATCACGGAGACATGGATCCAGGGTGACCACGGCTGGGAACGCAACATCAAGGGTTATTCAACACTTAGGAAGGATAGACAAAGGAAAAGGAGCTGGGGTGGCATTGCTGGTTAAAGAGGAAATTAATGCAATAGTAAGGAAGGACATTAGCTTGGATGATGTGGAATCGGTATGGGTAGAGCTACGGAATACCAAAGGGCAGAAAACGCTAGTGGGAGTTGTGTACAGACCACTAAACAGTAGTAGTGAGGTTGGGGACAGCATCAAACAAGAAATTAGGGATGCGTGCAATAAAGGTACAGCAGTTATCATGGGCAACTTTAATCTACATATTGGGCTAACCAAAATGGTAGCAGTGCGGTGGTGGAGGATTTCCTGGAGTGTATTAGGGGTGGTTTTCGAGACCAATATGTCGAGGAACCAACTGGAGAGCTGGCCATCCTAGACTAGGTGATGTGTAATGAGAAGGGACTAATTAGGAATCTTGTTGTGCGAGGCCACTTGGTGAAGAGTGACCATAATATGGTAGAATTCTTTATTAAAATGGAGAGCGACACAGTTAATTCAGAGACTGGGGTCCTGAACTTAAGGAAAGGTAACTTCAATGGTATGAGATGTGAATTGGCTAGAATAGACTGGCGAGTGATACTTAAAGGGTTGACGGTGGATAGGCAATGGCAAACATTTAACGATCGCATGGATGAACTTCAACAATTGTACATCCCTGTCTGCAGTAAAAATAAAACGGGGAAGGTGGCTCAACCGTGGCTAACAAGGGAAATTAAGGATAGTGTTAAATCCAAGGAAGAGGCATATAAATTGGCTAGAAAAAACTGCAAACCTGAGGACTGGGAGAATTTAATAATACAGCAGAGGAGGACAAAGGGTTTAATTAGGAGGGGGAAAATAGAGTATGAGAGGAAGCTTGCTGGGAACATAAAAACTGCAAAAGCTTCTATAGATATGTGAAGAGAAAAAGATTAGTGAAAACAAACGTAGGTCCCTTGCAGTCAGATTCAGGTGAATTTATAATGGGGAACAAAGAAATGGCGGACCAGTTAAACAAATACTTTGGTTATGTCTTCACGAAGGAAGACACAAATAACCTTCCGGAAATACTAGAGGACCGAGAGTCTAGTGAGAAGGAGGAACTGAAGGAAATCCTTATTAGGCGGGAAATTGTGTTAGAGAAATTGGCGGGACTGAAGGCTGATAAATCCCCGGGGCCTGATGATCTGCATCCCAGAGTACTTAAGGAAGTAGCCCCAGACATAGTGGATGCATTGGTGATCATTTTCCAACAGTCTATCAACTCTGGATCAGTTCCTATGGACTGGAGGATAACTAATGTAACACCACTTTTTAAGAAAGGAGGGAGAGAGAAAATGGGTAATTATAGACCGGTTAGCCTGACATCGGTAGTGGGGAAAATGTTGGAATCAATTATTAAAGATGAAATAGCAACATATTTGGAAAGCAGTGACTGGATCAGTCCAAGTCAGCGTGGATTTATGAAAGAGAAATCCTGCTTGACAAATCTTCTAGAATTTTTGGAGGATGTAACTGGTAGAGTGGACAAGGGAGAACCAGTGGATGTGGTGTATTTGGACTTTCAAAAGGCTTTTGACAACATCCCACACAAGAGATTGGTGTGCAAAATTAAAGCACATGGTATTTGGGATAGTGTACTGATGTGGATAGGGAACTTGTTGGCAGACAGGAAGCAGAGAGTCGGGATAAACGTGTCCTTTTCAGAATGGCAGGCAGTGACTAGTTGGGTGCCGCAGGGCTCAGTGCTGGGACCCCAGCTCTTTACAATATACATTAATGATTTGGATGAGGGAATTGAGTGTAATATCTCCAAGTTTGCAGATGACACTAAGCTGGGTGGCGGTGTAAGCTGTGAGGAGGACGCTAAAAGGCTGCAGGGTGACTTGGACAGGTTAGGTGAGTGGGCAAACGCGTGGCAGATGCAGTATAATGTGGATAAATGTGAGGTTATCCACTTCGGTGGCAAAAACACAAAGGCAGAATATTATCTGAATGGCGGCAGATTAGGAAAAGAGGAGGTGCAACGAGACTTGGGTGTCATGGTACATCAGTCATTGAAAGTTGGCATGCAGGTACAGCAGGTGGTAAAGAAGGCAAATGGTATGTTGGCCTTCATAGCTAGGTGATTTGAATATAGGAGCAGGGAGGTCTTACTGCAGTTGTACAGGGCCTTGGTGAGGCCTCACCTGGAATATTGTGTTCAGTTTTGGTCTCCTAATCTGAGGAAGAACGTTCTTGCTATTGAGGGAGTGCAGTGAAGGTTCACCAGACTGATTCCTGGGATGGCAGGACTGACATATGAGGAGTGACTGGATCGACTGGGCCTGTATTCACTGGAGTTTAGAAGGATGAGAGGGAATCTCATAGAAACATAAAATTCTGATGGGACTGGACAGGTTAGATGCAGGAAGAATGTTCCCGATGTTGGGGAAGTCCAGAACCAGGGGTCACAGTCTAAGGATAAGGGGTAAGCCATTTAGGACTGAGATGAGGAGAAACTTCTTCACTCAGAGTTGTTAACCTGTGGAATTCCCTACCGCAGAGAGTTGTTGATGCCAGTTCATTGGATATATTCAAGAGGGAGTTAGATATGGCTCTTATGGCTAAAGGGATCAAGGGGTATGGAGAGAAATTGGGAAAGGGGTACTGAGGTGAGTGATCAGCCATGATCTTATTGAATGTTGGTGCAGGCTCAAAGGGCCGACTGGCCTACTCCTGCACCTATTTTCTATGTTTCTATGTGATTCATGAGGCTGCTCTTGAGTGCCTCTTAGTGGCTGGTTTCAGAATTGTATTGATGAGAGTAAGCTGGGGTCTCCGTTGCAGATGGTTCATGGCTTTAGATGTGGGGATAGAAGAAAATAATTTTTGCAGATTAAAAAAAATAAAACCGCTTCCGATTTGATGGGGCGGGGGGGGGGGGACAGTGTGTGGAAGGGAGAGGGCATGCTTCATCACTATGCCCCCTCACTGTTTCTTTCCGTTACAGGAGCACCGAAGCTGGGGAAATGACTAACTGTTTGCCTTTGTTCCTGCAGGGGATTTTGTTCATACGGGAAACATTCTGGCAACTCAGCGCCTGATTCGCTGGCACCCAGGAGCCAATGTAAGTTGTAACTGCACCAGCCTTTGAGGCAAAGTAATGGAGATGGTTCAGATCCATTTTTTGTTAAGGGCGTTCAGCTGTCCTGTCTCATTTTGTTTAGGATCCTTCCAGGTAGCAGATTGTTTTTGTTACCACTATTCGCACCTTTTCTCTGCTCCTCCCACTGCTGAAGGCAGTCATTCCTAATGGGGGCGGGAGTGGGGTTGACTGGGGTTCCTAACAACTGGATTGCTGCAAGGGATATTAGATTGTTGATTTAGTCACACCTTTAATTCAAGTATGAGGGATTGGTGCAGGAGTGAAGTGAATTACTTGGGAATTTGCTTAAACTGGGAGCAGGGCTAGAGGATTTGGTGTGAGGAGAGGGGAATGTGGGATATTATTGGTGTCGACATGCTCAGCATCGCCCTCGTGTCGAGGGCAGGAACCTGTTGCCTTGCGATGCTTCTGGGTCATGGAGATCAGATGACAGCACAGGCTGGAGAACAAACTGGGTGCGAGGTGGGTAGCACAGGCAGGTGGAGTTCCCACCTCTTCGCATCCTGTGTCAGGCAACTGGGTGCAAGTGCTGTGTTGTAGAGATATTGGGCGTGGCAGAGCAGGAAGACTGCTGGTACAGTGAGCGACTGGCAGCTGGCAGGGTGAGAGAGACCGTTAGCCTGAACTTTCAGGTCAGTGAGGTCAAGATAGAGGAGCAACCTGTAAAAAGGAATTCAGAAAGTCCTCGTCACTATGGGGCCATGTGATTCCCACAGACCAGTCAAAGATGGTATGGGCCACATTGTGTTAAGAACATAAGAAATGGGAGCAGAAGTAGGCCATTCGGTCCCTCGAGCCTGCTCTGCCATTCAATAAGATCATGGCTGATCATGGACCTCAACTCCACTTTCCCGCCCGATCTCCATATCCCTTGATTCCCCGAGACTCCAAAAATCTATTGATCTCAGCCTTGAATATATTCAGAGACTCAGCATCCACAGCCCTCTGGGGCAGAGAATTCCAAAGATTCACAACCCTCTGAGTGAAGAAATTCCCCCTCATCTCAGTCTTACATGGCCGACCCCTTATACTGAGACTGTGCCCCTTGGTTCTAGACACTCCAGCCTGGGGGGAAACATCCTCTCAGCATCTACCCTGTCAATCTCCTTCAGAATCTTGTATGTTTCAATGAGATCACCTGTCATTCTTCTAAACTCCAGATAGTATCGACCCATTCTACACAATCTCTCATCCCAGGAATCAATCTAGTGAACCTCCGTTGTACCATCTCCAAGGCAAGTGATAAGAAGACCCAAACTGTGCACAGTACTCCAGGTGCGGTCTCACCAAGGCCCTGTACAATTGTAACAAGACTTCCTTACTCTTGTACACCAACCCCCTTGCAATAAAGGACAACATCCCATTTGCCTTCCTTATTGCTTGCTGTACCTGCATGCTAGCTTTCTGTGTTTCTTGCACAAGGACACCCAAATCTCTCCAAACACCAACATTTAAAAGTTTTCAACCATCTTCAAAAATATTCTGTTTTTCTATTCTTCCTAATAGAGTGAATAACCTCACATTTCCCCACATTATACTCCATCTGCCTCCTTACTGCCCACTCACAGTCTATCTACATCCCTTTGCAGATGCTTTGTGTTCTCCTCACAGCTTACTGTCCCACCAAGCTTTGTATTGTCAGCAAACTTGGATACATTACACTCGGTCCCTTCATCTAGGTCATTAATATAGATTGTAAATAGCTGAGGCCCCAGCATTGATCATTGCGGCACCCCACTAGTTACAGTTTGCCAACCTGAAAAAGACCCGTTTATCCCTACTCTGTTTTCTGTCCGTTAACCAATCCTCTATCTATGCTAATACATTACCTCCAATCCCATGAGCCCTTATCTTATGTAATGACCTTTTATGTGGCACCTTATGAATGCCTTTTGGAAATCCAAATTAACTATATCCACTGGTTCCCCTTTAATTACCCTGCTAGTTACATCCTCAAAAAAAAAAAATTGTTTCTATAGGTATATAAAAAGGAAAAGAGTGGCTGGAGTAAATGTTGGTCCCTTGGAGGACGAGATCGGGGAATTAGTAATGGGGAACATGGAGATGGTAGAATCTCTGAACAAATATTTTATATCAGTCTTTACAGTAGAGGACACTAATAATATTCCAACAGTGGATAGTCAAGGGGCTATAGGGGGAGAGAGGAACTTAACACAATCTCTGAACAAATATTTAGTATCAATTTTTACAGGAGGTGGTACTCAGTAAGATAATGTGACTAAAGGCAGACAAATCCCCTGGACCTGATGGCTTGCGTTCTAAGGTCCTAAGAGAAGTAGCGGCAGGGATTGTGGATGCATTGGTTGTAATTTACCAAGATTCCCTGGATTCTGGGAAGATCCCAGCAGACTGGAAAACTGCAAATGTAACGCCCCTATTTTAAAAAAAAGGAGGCAGACAAAAAGCAGGAAACTATAGACCAGTTAGCCTAACATCTGTAGTTGGGAAGATATTGGAGTCCATTATTAAAGAAGCAGTAGCAGGACATTAGGAAAAGCAAAATTTGGTCAGGCAGAGTCAGCATGGATTTATGAAGGGGAAGTCATGTTTGACAAATTTGCTAGAATTCTTTGAGGATTTAACGAACAGGGTGGATAAAGAGGAACCAGTGGATGTGGTGTATTTGGACTTCCAGAAGGCATTTGACAAGGTGCCACATAAAAGGTTACTTCACAAGATAAAAGATCACGGGGTTGGGGGTAATATATTAGCATAGATAGAGGATTGGCTAACGAACAGCAAACAGAGAGTCGGGATAAATGGTTCATTCTCGGGTTGGCAATCAGTAACTAGTGGGGTGCCGCAGGGATCAGTGCTGGAACCCCAACTATTTACAATCTATATTAACAACTTGGAGGACGGGACCGAGTGTAACGTAGCCAAGTTTGCCGACGATACAAAGATGGGAGGAAAAGCAATGTGTGAGGAGGACACACACAATCTGCAAAAGGACATAGACAGGCTAAGTGAGTGAGGAAAAATTTGGCAGATGGAGTATAATGTTGGAAAGTGTGAGGTTATGCACTTTGGCAGGAAAAAATCAAAAAGCAAGTTATTATTTAAATGGAGAAAGATTGCAAAGTGCTGCTGTACAGCGGGACCTGGGGGTACTTGTGCATGAAACACAAAAGGTTAGTATGCAGGTACAGCAAGTAAGCAGGAAGGTCAATGGAATCTTGACCTTTATTGCAAAGGGGATGGAGTATAAAAGCAGGGAAGTCTTGCTACAGCTATATAAGGTATTGGTGAGGCCACACCTGGAATACTGTGTGCAGTTTTGGTTTCCATGTTTACGAAAGAATATACTTGCTTTGGAGGCAGTTCAGAGAAGGTTCACTAGGTTGATTCCAGAGATGAGGGGGTTGACTTATGAGGAAAGGTTGAGTAGGTTGGGCCTCTACTCATTGGAGTTCAGAAGAATGAGAGGTGATCTTATCGAAACGTATAAGATTATGAGGGTGCTTGCCATGGTGGACGCAGAGAGGATGTTTCTGTTGATACAGGAGACAAGAACTAGAGGGCATAATCTTAAAATAAGGGGCCGCCCATTTAAAACTGAGATGAGGAGAAATTTCCTCTGAGTTGTGGATCTGTGGAATTCGCTGCCTCAGAGAGCTGTGGAAGCTGGAACATTGACTAAATTTAAGACAGAAATAGACAGTTTCTTAAACGATAAGGAATTATGGAGAGTGGGCAGGGAAATGGAGCTGAGTCCATGATCGGATCAGCCATGATCATATTAAATGGCGGAGCAGGCTCAAGGGGCCGTATGGCCTACTCCTGCTCCTATTTCTTATGTTAAACACTATTTCCCTTTCATAAAACCATGTTGACTGTGCCTAACCATGTTATGATTTTCTAAGTGTTCTGATACCATTTTCTTAACAATGGATTCCAGTATTTTCCTGACGACTGATGTCAGGCTACTGGTCTGTAGTTCCCTGTTTTCTCTCTCCCTCCTTTCTTCAATAGCAGGGTTACATTTGCTGCCTTCCAATCTGCTAGGACTGTTCTAAAATCGAGGGAATTTTGAAAGATCAAAACCAATGCTATCTCTGCAGCCACCTCTTTTAGAACCCTAGGATGTCGGCCATCAGCTCCAGGGGATTTGTCTGCTTTCGTCCCATTAGTTTCTCTGGTACTTTTTCCTCTATTTCTATAAATTACATTAGGGCTGAAATTGCGGTCGGAGGCTTCCCGCGGGCAATTGCCTCCGACCGGAGAATTTCTACGAATTTACCTGGTGGTCCGGGAGGAGTGTGGGATTCCGATGGGGAGGCCTTCTCTTCCTGCGCTGCGGAGCAAGCTCCCATCCTTCAGGTTCCCATGCAGACTGCTCAACCAATCAGGGACAGTATTCCACAGCTTTCCCATTAATAGCAATAGGAACTCCGTATCTACCAGTTCTCATCACTATTAATGAGAAAAAAACACACAAATAAAAAACACACCTCACATAATTAAAATTAAAGTTAATAAATATCTTAGAGAAAAAAAGTTCCAAGTTTTTAAAGTTTTTTAAATTATGGCTGAAAATAAATGTAGTGGACAGGGTTTTAAAAAAAATAATGGGTTTTTAAATTTTATTTTATTATATTTTTGTATGTTTTAAAACTCTTATACCTGTAAAAGTAGGCTATACGACTGCTTTTATCAGGCTCAAGAATTTTGACAACATTTGCTGGGCAAGATGTGGGTAAATCCTGCAATCTTGCCCTTGTAAATGTCCTTGCTCCCAATATGCATTGGATCTGCCAAACTCCAGCTTGACAAATCTGAAAAGCCGGTTTTCAGCGCATGTGCATTGTGCGCTGAAAACCGGCTTTTGTGGTGCCTTCCCGGGTCCATAGACACTCCGTACGGACCCAGGGAGGCTGGGATTTCTGGGCCAATATTCTATCCAATGGTATAGCTACTGTTTGGGGTACTATATACTACTCCCACCAGTGTTTTTTTCCTCTTATTCCTTATCTCCACCCATACCGATTCTACTTCCTGATCCTCCGAGCCGAGAACCTTTCTCTCTACTGTCCTTATGTCGTCCTTTTATTATCAGGACTACCTCCTACCCCCTTCTGCCTGTCTTTTCGAAACGTCAAGTACCCTGGAACATTTAGTTCCCAACCTTGCAACCATGTCTCTGTAATGGCTATTAGATTAAACCTATTTATCTCTAGTTATCTATCTTGTTACGAATGCTCCGTGCATTCAGATAAAGGGCCTTTAATTTAACTTTTTTACGCTTATTCCCTGCTTTGACCTTATTCTCTGCTGCACTGCTACTGTTAAACTCTCTGTCCCTTCCTGTCATACTCTGCTTGTTTTTACCCAAATCGCTACACTGCTCCATTGCATTGACCTTTCTCTTCAGATATCTAAATTGTCCCACCCCCGCCCCCCCTAATTTTTTAGTTTCAAGCCCTAACTACAGCCCTCGTTATTCGATTCTCCAGGACGCTGGTCCCAGCCCGATTTAAGTGGAGCCCATCGCGACGGAACAGCTCCCTCTTTCCCCAGTAGTGGTGCCAGAGCCCTTGAAACCCCTTCCTTCCACACCACTCTTTGAGCCACGCATTTAACTCTCTGATCTGCTTGACGCTATGCCAGTTTGCGCGTGGCTCAGGTAGTGATCCAGAGATTATTACTCCCCTTGAGGTTCTGCTTATTAATTTAGACCCTAGCTCCTCAAATTCCCTCAGCAGAACCTCATTCCTAGTTCTACCTATGTCATTGGTTCAAACGTGGACCACGACAACTGGATCCTCCCCCAAGTTCTTCTCCAGCCGCAAGGAGATATCCTTAACCCTGGCACCGGGCAGGCAGCACAACCTCTGGAACTCCCTGTCGCAGCTGCAGAGAACAGTATCTGTCCTCCTGACTATACTGTCCCCTACCACTACTGCATTCCTTCCTTCTCTCCCCCCCCCCCCCCCCCCCCCACTTGGATGGCCCCTGTACCATGGTGCCATGGTCAGTTTGCCCGTTTGCCCGTCCTCCCTACAGTCCTTTTCCTCAGCCATACAGGGAGCAAGTGCCTCGTACCTGTTGGACAGGGTCAAGGGCTGAGGCTCCTCCATCACTGCATCCTGGGTCCCCATACCTTCCTGACCCGCAGTCACACCCTCCTGTCCCTGACCATTAACTAATCAGTACTATTGAACCTTGAGGGTGTGACTGCCTCTTGGAGCAAAGTGTCCAGGTTATGCCCTCCCTGATGCATCACAATATCTGCAGCTCGTACTCTAGCTCAACAATTCTGAGCTGAAGTTCCTCGAGCGGCAGACACTTACCGCAGATGTGGTTGCTTGGGATCGCGATGCACTCCGCCAACTCCCACATGCTGCAGTTACCATACACCACCTGCCCTGCCACCTCTAACCTTGTTTTATTTATTAATTAATTAGCTCAATCTTTGTTTCAATCACTATTTTAGTTTTGTTTAGTTATTTTATGTTCAAAGTTATTAATTTAATAAGTACCAGCAAGTTACGGTTTCTCAGCTCTTAAGTTAAACTCCTTCCCTAACGTAGAAAGCAAAGCAAAGCTGTAATACTCACCAACCAATCACCTACCTGCTCTCCTGTGAAGTCACTTTAATTTTTGTTTTTGAAGCGGAGCCTCTCTGCTCCCGCTCTTTTTTAAACAGCCGATTCTTGAACCGGGTTAAGGGGTTGGAAGAAATCAACCAGGGTTCCCACTTCTGTTACTATCCAGAAAGTTAAAGAATTTAAAAATTAATTTCAGTTTTTACAAGCTGCTTTGGTAACCAGTTGTGCCACTGCTTGTGGGCTAAGTCTGCTTCTGCCGCTGTGGTACAGTGCTCTACTGAGGGAGTACTGCACTGTCAGAGGTACCGTCTCCTGTATAAGACATTAAACCGAGGCATACTTGGAAGGAGCGCAGGGAAGTTCTCCCAGTGTCCTCCACAATATTTATCCCAAAACCTACATCACTTAAAAAACCAGATTAACTGGTCGTTTATCTTATTACAGTTTTATCAATCGGCACTTGCTGTGAGCAGGTTGGTTGACTGTGTTTGTCTGCATTATAACCGTGACTGCACCTCAAAAGTAACTGATTGGCTATAGAAACATAGAAAATAGGTGCAGGAGTAGGCCATTCGTCCCTTCGAGCCTGTACCACCATTCAATAAGATCATGGCTGATCATTCACCTCAGTACCCCTTTTCTGCTTTCTCTCCATACCCTTTGTCTCTCCATACCCCTTGATCCCTTTAGCCGTAAGGGCCATATCTAACTCCCTCTTGAATATATTCAACGAACTGGCATCAACAACTCTCTGCGGTAGAGAATTCCACAGGTGAACAACTCTCTGAGTGAAGAAGTTTCTCCTCATCTCAGTCCTAAATGGCTTACCCCTTATCCTTAGACTGTGACCCCTGGTTCTGGACTTCCCCAACATCGGGAACATTCTTCCTCCATCTAACCTGTCCAGTCCCGTCAGAATTTTATGTTTCTATGAGATCCCCTCTCATCCTTCTAAACTCCAGTGAATAAAGACCCAGTCGATCCAGTCTCTCCTCATATGTCAGTCCTGCCATCCCGGGAATCAGTCTGGTGAACCTTCGTGGCACTCCCCCAATTGTAAGAACGTCCTTCCTCAGATTAGGAGACCAAAACTTAACACAATATTCCAGGTGAGGCCTCACCAAGGCTCTGTCCCTGCTTCTATACTCCAATCCCCTCGCTATGAAGGCCAACATGCCATTTGTCTTCTTCACTGCCTGCTGTACCTGCATGCCAACTTTCAATGACTGTGATGTACCATGACACCCAGGTCTTGTTGCACCTCCCCTTTTCCTAATCTGCCGCCATTCAGATAATATTCTGCCTTCATGTTTTTGCCACCAAAGTGGATAACCTCACATTTATCCATATTATACTGCATCTGCCATGCATTTGCCCACTCACCTAACTTGTCCAATTCACCCTGCAGCCTCTCAGCATCCTCCTCACAGCTCACACTGCCATCCAGCTTAGTGTCATCTGCAAACTTGGAGATATTACACTCAATTCCTTCATCTAAATCATTGATGTATATTGTAAATAGCTGGGATCCCAGTCACTGCCTGCCATTCTGAAAAGGATTAGTTTATCCCGACTCGCTGCTTCCTGTCTGCCAACCAGTTCTCTATCCACGTAAATACATTACCCCCAATACCATGTGCTTTAATTTTGCACACCAATTTCTTGTGTGGGACCTTGTCAAAAGCCTTTTGAAAGTCGAAATCCACCACATCCACTGGTTCTCCCTTGCCCACTCTACTAGTTACATCCTCACAAAATTCTAGAAGATTTGTCAAGCATGATTTCCCTTTCATAAATCCATGCTGACTTGGACCGATCCTGTCACTGCTTTGCAAATGCGCTGCTATTTTATCTTTAATAATTGATTCCAACATTTTCCCCACTACTGATGTCAGGCTAACCGGCCTATAATTACCCATTTTCTCTCTCCTTTTTTAAAAAGTGATGTTACATTAGCTTACCCTCCAGTCCATAGGAACTGATCCAGAGTCGATAGACTGTTGGAAAATGATCACCAATGCATCCACTATTTCTAGGGCCAATTCCTTAAGTACTCTGGGATGCAGACTATCAGGCCCTGGGGATTTATCGGGCTTCAATCCCATCAATTTCCCTAACACAATTTCCTGACTAATAAGGATTTCCTTCAGTTCCTCCTTCTCACTAGACCCTCGGTCCACTAGTATTTCCGGAAGGTTATTTGTGTCTTCCTTCATGAAGACAGAACCAAAGTATTTGTTCAATTGTTCTGCCATTTCTTTGTTTCCCATTATAAATTCACCTGAATCCGACTGCAAGGGACCTACGTTTCTCTTCACATATCTATAGAAGCTTTTGCAGTTTTTATGTTCCCGGCAAGCTTCCTCTCATACTCTATTTTCCCCCTCCTAATTAAACCCTTTGTCCTCCTCTGCTGAATTCTAAATTTCTCCCAGTTCTCAGGTTTGCTGCTTTTTCTATGCCTCTTTATATGCCTCTTCCTTGGATTTAACACTATCCTTAATTTCTCTTGTTAGCCACAGTTGAGCCACCTTCCCTGTTTTATTTTTACTCCAGACAGGGATGTACAATTGTTGAAGTTCATCCATGTGATATTTAAATGTTTGCCATTGCCTACCCGCCGTCAATCCTTTAAGTATCATTCGCCAGTCTTTTCTAGCCAATTCACGTCTCATACCATCGAAGTTACCTTTCCTTTCAGGGCCCTAGTCTCTGAATTAACTGTGCCACTCTCCGTCTTAATAAAGAATTCTACCATATTATGGTCACTCTTCCCCAAGGGGCCTTGCACAACAAGATTGCTAATTAATCCTTTCTCATTACACATCACCCAGTCTAGGATGGCCAGCCCTCTAGTTGGTTCCTCGACATATTGGTCTAGAAAACCATCCCTAATACACCCCAGGAAATCCTCCTCCACCGTATTGCTACCAGTTTGGTTAGCCCAATCTATATGTAGATTAAAGTCGCCCATGATAACTGCTGTACCTTTATTGTACGCATCCCTAATTTCTTGTTTGATGATGTCCCCAATCTCACTACTACTATACACAACTCCCACTAGCGTTTTCTGCCCTTTGGTATTCCACAGCTCCACCCATACAGATTCCACATCATCCACGCTAATGTCCTCCCTTACAATTGCGTTAATTTCCTCTTTACCCAGCAACGCTACCCCACCTCCTTTTCCTTTCTGTCTATCCTTCCTGAATGTTGAATACCCCTGGATGTTGAGTTCCCAGCCTTGGTCACCCTGGAGCCATGTCTCCGTGATGCCAATTATATCATATTCGTTAATAGCTGCCTGCATAGTTAACTCGTCCACTTTATTCCGAATACTCCTCGCATTGAGGCACAGAGCTTTCAGGCTTGTTTTTTTCACACACTTTGCCCCTTTAAAATTTTGCTGTAATGTGGCCCTTTTTGATTTTTGCCTTGGGTTTCTCTGCCCTCTACTTTTACTTTTCTTCTTTCTATCTTTTGCTTCTGCCCCCATTCTACTTCCCTCTGTCTCCCTGCATAGGTTCCCATCCCCCTGCCATATTAGTTTAACCCCTCCCCAACAGCACCAGCAAACACTCCCCCTTGGACATTGTTTCCAGTCCTGCCCAGGTGGGGTGTGGTGAGGGGAGGGGGGGAGGGGTTGTGGGTGAGGGGTGGATGGGGATGGGGGAGGGTGTGTGTGGGGGGGAGGGTGTGTGTGGGGGGGAGGGTGTGTGTGGGGGGGAGGGTGTGTGTGGGGGGGAGGGTGTGTGTGGGGGGGAGGGTGTGTGTGGGGGGGAGGGTGTGTGTGGGGGGGAGGGTGTGTGTGTGGGGGGGAGGGTGTGTGTGTGGGGGGGAGGGTGTGTGTGTGGGGGGGAGGGTGTGTGTGTGGGGGGGAGGGTGTGTGTGTGGGGGGGAGGGTGTGTGTGTGGGGGGGAGGGTGTGTGTGTGGGGGGAGGGTGTGTGTGGGGGGGAGGGTGTGTGTGGGGGGGAGGGTGTGTGTGGGGGGGAGGGTGTGTGTGGGGGGGGAGGGTGTGTGTGGGGGGGGAGGGTGTGTGTGGGGGGGGAGGGTGTGTGTGGGGGGGGAGGGTGTGTGTGGGGGGGGAGGGTGTGTGTGGGGGGGGGAGGGTGTGTGTGGGGGGGGAGGGTGTGTGTGGGGGGGAGGGTGTGTGTGGGGGGGAGGTGTGTGTGGGGGGAGGGTGTGTGTGGGGGGGAGGGGGAGGAGGTTTGTGAGGTTGAAGGAGATTAGAGATAGGGAGGGACGAGTCTATGGAGGGATTTGTAAACAAGGGTGAGAATTTTGAAACTGAGGCGTTGCTTAACCGGGAGCTGGATAGTGATCAGTGATCTGGATAGTGAAGGGTTTCCCTTTCATCTCGGGGGTGCATTGGTCATTTATCGCACCCCGCCCGATTTGACACGATCCACTGAGCCCAGTTAATTGAACACACGACCTTGCTGCTGTGTATGTTTCATTATTACACTAGCAGTGCCTTTATACATGGACACTTACGTGAATTCTTTTTATCACAGGTAGCAATGGGTCGGAACAAGACACTCGTCGCCCTTGAAGATGGCAACGTCCACTATACGAAGGAGGTCTACATCCCTCCACCCCGCAGCTTGGAGACCATGAAAATGATCTCTCGCCTTCCAAAGGGGGCTGTCCTTTACAAGACGTTTATCAATGTGGTCCCCGTCAAGCAGGAAGGCTGTTTTAAGCTGGTGGATATGCTTTGATCTTGTGGCCTGGGTTTATCTGCACAACAGACTGGTGGACGGGGGAAAATTTATGGTCACTAAATAACCGAGGTCTGACCTTTGAGCTCCTGACATAGCCCCCATGTGAATCCCAGGAATTCCATGAGATTGACCCAAGGGATCACCTGAATTACAACAGGTTCTTTCTGGTGATGGTCTGTGATAAATTGATACTGTAATACCTTTGTCAGTAGCACCAGTTTTCTTTATATAGACGGTATTGGTCGCCAGGTGGTACAGAGAAGTTCAGTGTGCATTGTAGTTTAGCTTCAGTTCTAGGAGCGAACGGTTGGTGTACTGAACCACTTTCATGTGACGTATTCTAATTATGACTAGGATTGAATTGGTTTGTGTTTTTTGTACCCCTGATCTGAAATGCCATTGGAGAAGATACCAGCCTCATCTTTTCATCATAGGCAGTCCCTCGGGATCGAGGAAGACTTGCTTCCACTTTTAGCATGAGTTCTTGGGTGGCTGAACAGTCCAATACGAGAGCCACAGTTTCTGTCACAGGTGGGACAGTTAGGAAGATACCAGCACACAACATCTGGACATCAAGCCAGAGTTGTCATCAGCCTGTCTGGGGAAGAACACGCCCATTGGTCTGCCAGTTTCCCCACCTCTAGTAAAGCCTGGACATTGGCTGGGGTACAGGTCCACAGGTACCTGCTATCCTCTGGTGGAGCTCCCAGGGAGCCACTCTTCATTTGTGAACCTGCCCTGAGGGGTATTGTAGAATCTTACAGCACAAAAGGAGGCCATTCGGCCAATTCTGCCTCTTTGAAAGAGCGATGCAATTATTCCCACTGCCCTGCTCTTTCCCCATAGCCCTGCAAATATTTCCTTTATTTAGTCAGCAGAATATTTGTTCTTGGATGGCCCAATCCTGACAAATCAGCTAACTCAGAAATGACTGGCAGTTGAACTTGGCACCTTCTACCCGTGCTTCTTGTATAAACTGGGGCAGAGCTCCTCTCAGTGCTCTCCAAAGTATGGGTGTCACATTTTTATAAATGCAAGTATTTTTTTAGCAAGTAAAATATAATTTTCTGAATTTTCTTTAGGTTCTTTTACCCCAATTGTCTCCTATCCTGAAAGCGCTGACTGGTGCTGGGGTTGGGTTGTGTTGGGTTGCAGAGATGCCAGCAACTCTCTGGTACCTTACTCCACCCTCATGTGTGAGCCCAGAGCTCTGGCGAGCTGTTCAGTCTCAGGTATCCATGATCCAGTTCAGCCTCTCTTTCTCCGCAGTTTTAACCGTTTCCAGAAGCAGTCAGACTCCAATGTAAAGCCTGCGCCCTGATGAATACCGTGAGTGAGATTGTGCCGGGGGCCAACGACCCCTTAACCACGACCCATCGCATCAAATACCAACCATAATCTCCTGTCTTCTCCAAAAGGCATCAAAGACCATTGCAGACAAACCATTATGTTCAGGCTAAAACTAACAGCTGCTTACAAGTAAGATTACACAGAAAAATGTTAGTCGTACAATACTTAACTTGCACAATATATAAATAGTCCCAAAACAAAAGAGAGTCTGAGATCCTTGTACGTGGTAGCTTTTGACTGAGACTCTGATGGATGTTACGGTGCTGATGAACTCCGGTTATAAGCAGGACTGCTGCTTATCTGTTGCCGGGTGATTGAGGTACTAATCATTTCTAACACTGAAGTAGATGCTGTTGAACAGCCTTCTTGCCATTGATGGTCTAGTTGCTTTTTCACATCTGACGCTAATTTAAACCACAACTTGCCATCGAATTAGCAGGAGCTGCTGCTAATGTGCAATATACTCCATCTTTCACCGGGCAAAGCATGATTTACATGTCAAAACACCCACGCCAGTGTCTCTCCGCCACCAGGGCTTGGATTCCCCACTCTGGGGCAGAGTAGTAGTTGGGACATGACCTCCGACTGCCCCCTGCGACTCCGCCTTGATCCCGACCCGTTTCCCAGTGATGCGGGTCGCACTCCCGGTGGGAAATCCCTACTACTCCTGCCCTGTGAAGATTTGGGGTGCTGGGGAGGAGCCATCGCTGCAGTTCCCGAAATAAAGTCATGAGAGTTAATGGGACAGAAGAGCTCTGCTGAAGAATCTACGCTGCAATTTCTTTAACCCTCGGCTGAGACTGAAGGAAAGAAAGAACTTGCATTTATATAGCGCCTTTCACAACCTCAGGACGTCCCAAAGCACTTTACAGCCAATGGAAGTACTATAAGATGTACAAAGGTGTTTGGGCTGCGAAGGGGGTTGTTGTGGCCTCTGCTACTATCAGAAGACTTGAAACCCTTTACCATCACTATCCCAGACTTAGCGCCACTTTCCACAAAGGTCCCGTGGAACAGTAACTGGAGCTGGCGGTGGGGAAATGGGATGGGTCCCCATTATTTACATGCACCAGACAAAGAAGGGGGGCCCGGTAGGGAGATGGATATCCAGGTTTGGGTGAGGAGGTGTTAGTATTTCCAGTACTGTTCCATTTCCCGCTCTTTCTGATTTCAGGCACAATGGTGGAGGAACATCTATCCTCTGATCTCCAATTTGAAGCTTAGTAAAGACCACTGTCACAAACTACTAACGCTTTCCTCACTTGATGCAGGATGAAAACTCTACACCTGTCCCAGTTCACCTATCCAGGGATCGCATGCTTCAATTTCATGTCTTGCTTCCCTCCCTGCTAGGTGCTGAGGACAATTAACAACTAGTGACCTGGCTAAGATCAGCTAGGCCAGGAAACAGGATTCAAATCTGGACTGTGTGGCTCAGTTACACGTTTACTTTGCCAACTGAGACTGTGCGGATCCCTGATATGGTACATGTGCGGTCAGTCAATGGATCATAAGGATACTGATATCCTGAAAGTATTACTGTTAATGTAATGCACCAGTCGACTCACCACTTCACTAAGTGAAAATCAGGAGCAGGCCATTCAGCCCCTCAAGCCGATTCTGCAATTCTACTACATCATGTTTGATCTGCACCGTGACTCTATTTACTCACCTTTGCTCCAGATCCCTTGATACTCTTACCCAACAAAAAACTATCAATCCCTCGTCTTGAACATTTCAATTGTCCCAGCATCCACAGCCTTTTGAGGAGAAAGTTCCAGATTTCCACTACCGGACATTACCCCCGAATGGCATAGCTCGAATTTTAAGAACAGAAGAAATATGAGCTGGAGTGGGCCATTTGAGTCTGCTCTGCCATTCATCAAGACCATGGCTGATCTACCTCAACTCCATCTTCCTGCACTATCCCCATATCCCTTTCCCAAAAATATATCGACCTCTGTGTTGAATATACTCAATGACTCAGCATCTACAGCTCTCTGGGGTAGAGAATTCCAAAGATTCACAACACTTTGAGTAAAGTTTCTCCTTATCTCAGTCCTAAACGGCCGGCCCCTTATTCTGAGACTGGCCCCATGTTCTAGATACCCCAGCCAGGGGGAACATTTTCCCAGCATTAACTCTGTCAAGCCCCTTAAGAATTTCATGTTTCAAATATATCACCTCAACTTTAACCAATATAGGCCTAGTCTACTCAATCTCTCCACATGGGGCAATCCCCTCATCCCAGGAACCAGTCTAGTGAACCTTCGCTGCACTCCCTTGAAGGCAAGTATGTCTTTCCTTGGGTAAGGAGACCAGAACTTACACAGTTCTCCAGGTGTGGGCTCACCAATGCCCTGTATAATTGTAGTAACACTTGTTTACTCATACTCTAATCCTTTTGTAACAAAAGCTAACATACCATTTGCTTTCCTAATTGCTTGCTGTACCTGCATGTTAACTTTCTGTGATTGGTGTACAAGGATAGACACCCAGTCCCTCTGAATGCAAAAAGTTCAGTCTCTCATCATTCAACAAATATTCTGCTTTTTTGTTTTTCCAACCAACGTGGATAACTACACACTTCCCCACATTGTATTCCATTTGCCATGTTCTTGCCCACTCAGCCAACCTGTCTTAGATCTCTTTGCATCCTCCTCACAGCTTACTTTCCCACCTAACTTCGTATCGTCAGCAAACTTGGATGCGTTACACTCAGTACCTTCATCTGAGTCATTAATATAGATTGTTCCTGAGTCCCCTTGTTCCTGAAATAGTTTCTCTATCCTATCAACTCCTTTAATCATCTTAAACACCTCAATCAGCTCATCCCTTAATCTTCTATATTCAGGGGAATACAAGCCCTGTCAGTGCATACGGTCCTCATAATTTAACCCTTTAAGCTGGATAATCATGTAATTCAGCTGATGACACACGATTATATTGTAAAATGTGATTTCCGTGGGGCTGTATGCAGGCAACTGTTTTTTTAAGGAAAAGTCCAACTGTATATATGGAAAATAGTCAGTGTGGGGTTGTGGATCGAAAGTGAATGTGATGGACTGATATTGTTCGCTATCGGGGATAGATTTCAGGAACTGGCTCCAGCTCATTCAGCACTCACACTGGAAGGGGCTGAGTCTCCATCGCCTCCAATTGAATGTCATTCTGCTAAATAATCATAACAATGGCTGGGCAGTTACCCAGAAGACCAGTGTGTGGGGTTCAGAATCGAGCAGCTGATGATGTGAGCGGAAGAGGAGTATGCTTATCCAGTTCGAGGAAGCACTTGTGGGCAAGGTGTGAATCTCTCGGCAACTCTCCCACTTCTGAATGAAGGAGTCCTGGCTGCCCCAAGCAGCTGAGTGTGAAGCTACCGGCCTGGAATCCGCAGTGTACCAACCCACGACTGGGCCACCCTTAAAGTGAAAGAAACTGTTCTTCGTTTCTCTAATTGTGCTCGTTTCATAATCATTTCCACATGCAAGAAAGGTGAGCAATGTTAGCACAGGGTAAGGGAGCAAATTCTATTTCAGGCCCCAAGTGTCTGCAATAGGCCCACTCAAATTAGGTACAGCATAGATTAGATACAGAGTAAAGCTCCCTCTACACTGTCCCATCAAACACTCCCAGGGCAGGTACAGGGGATTAGATAGAGTAAAGCTCCCTCCAGGTTGTCGGAACAATATCCTGCAGAGCTGTCAGTGATTGGAACTGTATCACAGGATTAGAACAACAAAGGAGGCCATTTGTTAAATTGTGTCTGCTGGCTTTTTGCTCGAGCAATCCAAAACTAATCCCACTGCCCTGCTCTCTCCCCATAGCCCTGTATCAATCCCAAACTAATCGCACCGCCCTCTCTCTCCCCCTAGCCCTGTATCAATCTCAAACTAATCCCACCGCCCTGCTCTCTCCCTATAGCCCCATATCAATCTAAAATTAATCCCACTGCCCTGCTCTCTCCCCATAGCCCTGTATCAATCCCAAACTAATCCCACTGCCCTGCTCTCTCCCCATAGCCCTGTATCCATCCAAAACTAGTCCCACTCTCTCCCTATAATTAAAGCATCCATCATTTGCTTTTTTTTTTTGCAAAGGTTTGGCCAAAATGTATCTTTGTCTTGTGAGGCTTGAGCAGTGTAGCAGCGGTTTATGTTCTGTTTCCATGTGTGCCTCATGTTCGGACTGAAATAGGGGAAAAAAGTGTTTTATATCTCATTTTGCAGAGCAATAGCATCCACCCAAAAGCCAGCTGCCTCTGAGGGAAGAGCGGCTGCAATGTCTGAGTGCAGGATGGCACCGGCCAGTGAAGTACTGCATTGCAGGGTTCATTGTGGCCAGGGCAACAATTGTGGTATGACAATTCGTCAAGTCTACGGATGGGGAGAAAGTCAGCCGTGGTTCCTCGCCAATGACACCCACGTGCATGCGTGTGGGGTAAAGGCAGGATCAGACTTCACTATGATTCATACCCTGTATCCCTTCACGGTTAAATAACCTATTGACACTCACTATCGAGACACCTGCATGAAGAAGGGCCACTTGGAGAAGATGGTGGAGGGCAGCCAGCTTCAATGGAGTCAGGTCCAGCAAGAGTGAAGCTCTGCCCCAGAATAGGGGGAAATCAGAAAATAAAATATTGAAAATAGTGACTTTTATACAAAGAAGAGTCTGAATCTATTGATTTTTCCCAATTGGTTGCTGTTAATTACCTTAGGCCCTGCCCCCATCTGGTTTTGGATCCAGAAAGGCAGCATGAACATCCCTTCACCTTGATGAAATTGAAAGGCAACCATGAGGTAGACATCCATCTTCGTCAAAACAGGCGATACTGAATCAGCCACCAGTTATACACTCCGTCCAATTTTCTTCTCCGTTTGTTAGAGGATGGATGTAAATGTGTGTGGGTTCTTACTTATAATTTGCTCAAATTAACATGATTCACAACATTAAATGCCATGTCACAGATTTATTAAGCATACAATTAAACATGCACTTAACAGCAAATAGTACGAGAGAAATCCCCTGGACCTGATGGCCTACATCCTCGGGTTTTGAAAGAGGTGGCTATAGAGATAATGGATGCATTGGTTGTCATCTTCCAAAATTCCATAGATTCTGGAACAGTTCCCGTGGATTGGAAGGTAGCAAATGTGATCCCACTATTTAAAAAAGGAGGGAGCAAAAACGGAAAACTACAGATCAATTCGCCTGAAATCAGTAGTAGGGAAAATGCTGGAATTTATTATTAAGGACGTGGTAACAGGGCACTTAAAAAAGAATAATAGGATTGGGCAGAGTCAACACGGATTTATGAAAGGGAAATCATGTTTGACAAATCTGTTTTAGAGCTTTTTGAGTCGAGGCTACTTGTGTCAAAGGCAGAGTCTCGATTAAGGAGATCTTCGAAGTGCTCCTTCCAGCAGGTCCTGATTGCCTCGGTGTCCTTGATGAGTGTCTCCCTGTTCTTGGCCAGCAGTGGGGTGGGGCTTTAGGTGCTTGGGCCCTCGGTGGACTTGACTGCTAAAGTAAATGTTGGTCCCTTAGAGGATGGGACCGGGGAATTAGTAATGGGGAACATGGAGATGGCAGAAACTCTGAACAAATATTTTGTATCAGTCTTTACGGTAGAGGACACTAACAATATTCCGACAGTGGATAGTCTAGGGGCTATGGGGGGGGGGGTGCGTGGAGGAACTTAACGCAATCACAATCACTAAGGAGGTGGTACTCAGTAAGATAATGGGACTAAAGGCAGATAAACCCCCTGGACCTGATGGCTTGCATGCTAGGGTCTTAAGAAAAGTAGCAGCAGGGATTGTGGATGCATTGGTTGTAATTTACCAAAATTCCCTGGATCCTGGGGAGGTCCCAGCAGATTAGAAAACTGCAAATGTAACGTCCCTATTTAAAAAAGGAGGCAGACAAAAAACAAAACTATAGACCAGTTAGCCTAACATCTGTGGTTGGGAAGATGTTAGAGTCCATTATTAAAGAAGCAGTAGCAAGGCATTTGGAAAAGTAAAATTCAGTCAGGCAGTCAGCATGGATGTACGATGGGGAAGTCATGTTTGATAAATTTGCTGGAGTTCTTTGAGGATGTAACGAACAGGGTGGATAAAGGGGAACCAGTGGATGTGGTGTATTTGGACTTCTAGAAGGCATTTGACAAGGTGCCACATAAAAGGTTACTGCACAAGATAAAAGTTCACGAGGTTGGGGGTAATATATTAGCATGGATAGAGGATTAGCTAACTAACAGAGAATAGAGCATCAGGATAAATGGTTTATTTTCTGATTGGCAACTAGTAACTAGTGAGGTGCCGCAGGGATCAGTGCTGGGACCCCAACTATTTACAATCTATATTAACGATTTGGAAGAAGGGACTGAGTGTAACGTAGCCAAGTTTGCTGACGATACAAAGATGGGAGGAAAAGCAATGTGTGAGAAGGACATAAGGTGGATGAATTAACTGTGCAGATAGCTGTTAATGGATATGATGTAATTGGGATTACGGAGACAAGACTCCAGGGTGACCAAGGCTGGGAACTCAACATCCAAGGGTATTCAATATTCAGGAAAGGTAGACTGAAAGGAAAAGGAGGTGGGGTAGCGTTGCTGGTTAAAGAGGAGATTAACGTGGATGAGGTGGAATCTGTATGGATAGAGATGCGGAACACCAAAGGGCAGAAAACGCTAGTGGGAGTTGTACAGACCACCATACAATCAGAGTAAGGTTGGGGATGACATCAAACAGGAAATTAGGGATGCGTGCAATAAAGGTACAGCAGTTATCATGGGTGCCTGTAATCTACATATAGATTGGGCTAAACAAACTGGTAGCAATACGGTGGAGGAGGATTTCCTGGAGTGTATAAGTCTAGACCAATATGTCAAGGAGCCAACTAGAGAGATGGCCATCCTAGACTGGGTGTTGTGTAATGAGAGAGGATTAATTAGCAATCTTGTTGTGCGAGGCACCTTGGGGAAGAGTGACCATAATACGGTTAATTCAGAGACTAGAGTCCTGAACCTAAAAAAAGGTAACTTCGATGGTATGAGATGTAATTTGGCTAGGATAGACTGGCAAATGATATCTAAAGGATTAATGGATAGGCAATGGCAGACATTTAAAGATCACATGGATGAACTGCAACAATTGTACATCCCTGTCCGGCGTAAAAATAAAACGGACAAGGTGGCTCAACCATGGCTAACAAGGGAAATTAGGAATAGTGTTAAATCCAAGGAAGAGGCATATAAATTGGCCAAAAAAAGCAGCAAACCTGAGGACTGGGAGAAATTTAGAATTCAGCAGAGGAGGACAAAGGGTTTAATTAGGAGGGAGAAAATAGAATATGAGAGTAAGCCTGCAGGGAACATAAAAACTGACTGCAAAAGCTTCTACAGATACGTGAAGAAAAAAAGATTAGTGAAGACAAATGTCTTGTAGTCAGAATCAGGTGAATTTATAATGGGGAACAAAGAAATGACAGACCAATTGAAATAATACTTTGGTTCTGTCTTCACGAAAGAAGACACAAATAACCTTCTGGAGGTACTAGGGGACTGAGGGTCTAGCGAGAAGGAGGAACTAAAGGAAATCCTTATTAGTCAGCAAATTGTGTTAGGAAAATTGATGGGATTGAAGGCCAATAAATCCCCAGGGCCTGATGATCTGCATCCCAGAGTACTTAAGGAAGTGGTCCTAGACATAGTGGATTGGTGGTCATTTTCCAACATTCTATAGACTCTGGATCAGTTCCTATGAACTGGAGGGTAGCTAATGTAACATCACTTTTTTAAAAATGGAGGGAGAGAGAAAATGGAATTATAGACCGGTCAGCCTGACATCGGTGATGGGGAAAATGTTGGAATCAATTATTAAAGATGTAATAGCAGCGCATTTGGAAAGCAGCGACAGGATCGGTCCAAGTCAGCATGGATTTATGAAAGGATTTATGCTTGACAAATCTTCTAGAATTTTTGGGGGATGTAACTGGTAGAGTGGACACGGGGGAGCCAGTGGATGTGGTGTATTTAGACTTTCAAAAGGCTTTTGACAAGGTCCCACACAAGAGTATGCAAAATTAAAGCACATGGTATTAGGGGTAATGTACTGATGTGGATAAAGAACTGGTTGGCAGACAGGAAGCAAAGAGTAGGAATGAACGGGTCCTTTTCAGAATGGCAGACAGTGACTAGTGGTGTACAGCAAGGTTCAGTGCTGGGACCCCAGCTATTTACAATATACATTAATGATTTAGACAAAGGAATTGAATGTAATATCTTTAAGTTTGCAGATGACACTAAGCTGGGTGGCAGTGTGAGCTGTGAGGAGGATGCTAAGAGGCTGCAGGGTGACTTGGACAGGTTAGGTGAGTGGGCAAATACATGGCAGATGTGGTATAATGTAGATAATAGTGAGGTTATCCACTTTGGTGGTAAAAACGGGAAGGAAAATTATTATCTGAATGATGACAGATTAGTAAAGCGGAGGTGCAACAAGACCTGGGTGTCATGGTACATCAGTCATTGAAAGTTGGCATACAGGTACAACAGGCGGTGAAGAAGGCAAATGGCGTGTTGGCCTTCATAGTGAGAGGATTTGAGTATAGGAGCAGGGAGGTCTTACTACAGTTTTACAGGGCCTTGATGAGGCCACATCTTGAATATTGTGTACAGTTTTGGTCTCCTAATCTGAGGAAGGACAATCTTGCTATTGAGGTTGTTATGTATGCAACACCTTGTAACCTGCATTCTACCGCCACCAGAGGCGCATCTGTTGACGTCCCAAGGGATCCCAGCATCCCTTGTGAGCACTGCATATAAGCAGGCCTCCCTTGCTGTGCCAGTACCCTGGAGTCAGAATAAAGAGACTAAGGTCACACTTACTCAAATCAACAGTACTCAGTCACATTGCTTTATTTGAGACATAACAACTGGCGACGAGTAATAGATAACAAACCATCACGCGAAAATGCAGAGAACTGTTGGTATCCTGGAGAAATTCTCAGAAGGGGACAATTGGGAAGCCTTCGTGGAGCGACTCGACCAATACTTCGTGGCCAATGAGCTGGAAGGGAATGAGAACACTACCAAACGAAGGGCGATCCTCCTCACCACCTGCGGGGCAACAACCAATGGTCTCATGAAGAATCTTCTTGCTCCAGTGAAACCAACAATCACATCGTATGAACAACTGTGCACGCTGGTCAGGAGCACCTAAATCTGAAGGAGAGCGTTCTGATGGCAAGGTATCAATTTTACACATGTCAACGGTCTGAAGGCCAGGAAGTGGCGAGCTACATCGCCGAACTAAGGCACCTTGCAGGACGTTGCGTATTCGGTGGATTCTTGGAGCAAATGCTAAGAGACTTTTTTGTGCTTGGCATTGGCCATGAGGTTATTCTTCGTAAACTATTGACTGTTGAAACACTGAACCTGAGCAAAGCCATAGCGATAGCCCAGGCATTTATTTCCACCAGCAATAACACCAAACAAATTTTGCAGCATAACGATGCATCGGCAAGTACTGTACACAAAGTAACATCATTTTCAGGCAGGAGTGCATATGGCAGAACGTACATGCCTGCAGCTGCACAACCTCAGATGACCCAGAGTCTGCCATCAAGTGTGAATGCGAGGCAATCATCGAACCCATCAATGCCGCTTCAAACACTATGCGTACAAAGGCTGTGGAACAATGGGACATCTTCAGTGAATGTGCAGATGAGCTGCAAACCCTGTAAACCACCACGTTGCAGAGGAAGACCGATCCATGGCGGATCAAACTGAACTAGAGACTCGAACCGAGGAGGCAGAAGTGTATGGGGTACACACCTTCACCATGAAATGTCTACCGATCATGTTAAAAGTTGAACTGAACGGAATTCCAGTATCCATGGAATTGGACACGGTACGAGTCAGTCTAACATGAGCAAAAAGGCCTTCGAGAGGCTGTGGTGCAACAAGGCACAAAGGCCCAAGCTGAGCCCTATTCATACCAAGCTGAGAACTTACACTAAAGAGCTGATCCCTGTAATTGGCAGTGCAGCAGTAAAAGTCTCCTATGATGGAGCGGTGCACGAACTACCAGGAGATGACCCCACACTGTTCGGCAGAAGCTGGCTGGGAAAAATCTGCTGGAACTGGGACGATATCCGAGCGCTTTCGTTCATCGACGATGCCTCATGTGTCCAGGTTTTGAGCAAGTTCCCGTCGTTGTTTGAGCTAGGCATCGGAAATTTCTCTGGGGCGAAGGTGCAGGTCCATTTGGTTCCCGGTACATGACCCATCCACCACAAGGCACGTGCGGTGACATACATGATGCGAGAGAAAGTGGAGATCGAGTTGGACAGGCCGCAACGAGAGGGCATCATCGTGCCGGTTGAGTTCAATGAGTGGGCCAGTCCGATTGTTCCAGTTCTCAAGGGCGATGGCACGGTCAGAATTTGTGGGTACTATAAAGTAACGATTAACCGTTTTTCACTGCAGGACCCGCTACCCAAGGCAGACGACCTATTTGCAACGCTGGCAGGAGGGAAGATGTTCACCAAGTTGGACCTGACCTCGGCCTACATGATACAGGAGCTGGTGGAATCTTTGAAAGGCCTCACCTGCATCAACACGTTCAAAGGTATGTTCATTTACAATAGTTGCCCGTTTTGGGATTCGCTCGGCCACGACTATTTTTGACAGGAACGTGGAGAGTCTGCTAAAGTTGGTTCCACACACCGTGATTTTCCAGGATGACATATTGATCACAGGTCGGGACACCATCGAACACTTGCAGAACCTGGAAGAGGTTCTAAGTCGGCTAGATTGTGTGGGACTCAGGTTGAAACACTCAAAGTGTGTTCTCCTGGCACCAGAGGTCGAATTCTTAGGGAGAAGAATCGCGGCAGACGATATCAGACCCTCCGACGCCAAGACAGAGGCCATCAAGAACGTGCCGAGACCACAGAACATGACGGAGCTGCGGTCGTTCCTAGGGCTCCTCAATTATTTTGGTAATTTCCTACCCAAGTTAAGCACCTTGCTAGAACCTCTACATGTGTTGCTATGCAAGGGAGATGACTGGGTATGTGGGAAATCACAAGAGACTGCTTTTGAGAAAGCCAGAAATCTATTCTGTTCCAACAAACTGCTTGTTCTGTATGACCCATGTAAACGTTTAGTGCTAGTTTGCGATGCGTCTTTGTACGGGGTCGGGTGTGTGTTACAACAAACAAACAAATCGGGAACATTGCAACCGGTCGCTTATGCGTCCAAGAGTTTGTCCAAGGCTAAAAGTGCCTACAGCATGATTGAAAAAGAAGCTCTGGCATGCGTTTACGGGGTGAAAAAAAATGCATCAATATCTGTTTGGGCTTAAGTTCGAGTTAGAAACTGACCATAAGCCACTCATATCACTATTCTCGGAGAGCAAAGGTATCAATACCAATGCCTCTGCTCGCATCCAAAGATGGGCGCTCATGCTGTCTGCATATAACTATATAATTCGCCACAGGCCAGGCACAGAGAACTGCGCTGATGCTCTCAGTCGGTTACCATTGCCCACCACCGGGGTGGAAATGGCACAGCCTGCAGACTTGCTATTGGTGATGAATGCATTTGAAATCGAAAAGTCACCCTTTATGGCCCGCCAGATCAGGACCTGGACCAGCCAGGATTTGGTACTGTCCCTTGTGAAAAACTGTGTCCTCCATGGGAGCTGGTCCAATGTTCCAGCGGAGATGCATGAAGAGATCAAGCCGTTCTAGTGGTGCAAAGATGAAATGTCCATACAGGCGGACTGTCTTTTGTGGGGTAATTGCATGGTTTTGCCTAAGAAAGGCAGGAAAACGTTCATATGTGACCTACACAGTACCCACCCAGGCATAGTAATGATGAAAGCTATAGCCAGATCCCATGTGTGGTGGCCCGGCATCGACTCAGATTTGGAGTCTTGCGTGCGCCAATGCAACACTTGCTCTCAACTGAGCCATGTACTCAGAGAGGCAACGCTAAATTTGTGGTCATGGCCCTCCAAACCGTGGTCTAGGATCCACATTGACTTCGCTGGCCCGTTTCTAGGCAAAATGTTTTTGGTTGCTGTGGATGCTTATTCAAAAGGGATTGAGTGTGTAATAATGTCTGTAAGCACGTCCACTGCCACCATTGAAAGCCTATGAGCCATGTTTGCCATTCGCGGCCTGCCTGATGTCCATGTCAGCGACAATGGGCCGTGCTTCATCAGCGCTGAATTCAAGGAATTCATGACCCGCAATGGGATCAAGCACGTCACATCTGACCCGTTCAAGCCCGCATCTAATGGCCAGGCAGAACGGGCAGTCCAAACCATCAAGCAAAGCTTGAAATGCGTGTCGGAAGGCTCCCTGCAGACCCGTCTGTCCCGAGCCCTGCTCAGCTACCGCACAAGACCCCACTCGCTCACCGGGGTTCCCCCTGCCGAACTGCTCATGAAAAGGGCGCTCAAAACAAGGTTCTCTCTAGTCCACCCTGATCTCCATGATCATGTCGAGGGCAGACGGCATCAACAAAGCATGTACCATGATCGTGCAAATTTGTCACGCGATATTGAAGTCAATGACCCTGTATTTGTACTCAACCATGGACATGGTCCCAAATGGCTTGCTGGCACTGTCGTAGCCAAAGAAGGGAGTAGGGTGTTTGAGGTCAAACTTGCAAATGGACTAACTTGCAGAAAGCATTTGGACCAAACCAAACTGCGATTCACAGAAAGCCACGAGCAACCTGAAGAGGACACCACCAACTTTGACCCTCCGATACACACACAAGTGGCAGCCAACATCACAGTTGACCACGAAGCTGTACCCATCATCCCCAGCAGCACAGGAAGGCCAGCTGTGCAGCAGCCCAGCGAAAGCCCAACCAACTCACCTGCACCTGTGTTTGTACTGAGACGATCGACTAGGGAGCGGAAAGCCCCAGATCGTCTCACCCTATAAACAAGTGTACTATTGACTTTGGGGCGGGGGGGGGCGGAGTGATGTTATGTATGCAACACCTTGTAACCAGAATTCTACTGCCACCAGAGGACGCATCTGTTGGAGTCCCAAGGAATCCCAGCATCCCTTGGGAGCATTGCATATAAGCAGGCCTCCCATGCTGTGCCAGCACTCTGGAGTCAGAATAAAGAGACTAAGGTCACAGTTACTCAAATCTACAGTACTCAGTCACATTGCTTTATTTGAGACATAACAGAGGGAGTGCAGCGAAGGTTCACTAGACTGATTCCTGGGATGGCAGGACTGACATATGAAGAAAGACTGGATCAACTAGGCTTATATTCAATGGAATTTAGAAGAATGAGAGGGGATCTCATAGAGACATATAAAATTCTGATGTGATTGGACAGGTTAGATGCAGGAAGAATGTTTCCGATGTTGGGGAAGTCCAGAAGCAGGGGTCACAGTCTAAAAAAAAAGGGTTAAACCATTGAGGACCGAGATGAGGAGAAACTTCTTCACTCAGAGAGTTGTGAGCATGTGGAATTCTCTACCACAGAAAGTTGTTGAGGCCAGTTTGTTAGATATATTCAAAAGAGAGTTAGATGTGGCCCTTACGGCTAAAGGGATCAAGGGGTATGGAGAGAAAGCAGGAATGGGATACTGAAGTGCATGATCAGCCATGATCATATTGAATGATGGTGCAGGCTCGAAGGGCCGAATGGCCTACTCTTGCACCTATTTGCTATGTTTCTAAAAAAATCTGCAAAAGGACATAGACAGGCTAAGTGAGTTTGCAAAAATTTGGCAGATGGAATATAATGTTGGAAAGTGTGAGGTCATGCATTTTGGCAGAAAAAAAATCAAAGAGCAAGTTATTATTTAAATGGAGAAAGGTTGTAAAGTGCTGCAGTACAGTGGGACCTGGGGGTACTTGTGCATGAAACACAAAAGGATAGTATGCAGGTACAGCAAGTGATCAGGAAGGCCAATGGAATCTTGGTCTTTATTGCAAAGGGGTAAGAGTATAAAAGCAGGGAAGTTTTGCTGCAGCTATACAGGGTATTGGTGAGGCCACACCTGGAATACTGCGTGCAGTTTTGGTTTCCATATTTACGAAAGGATATACTTGCTTTGGAGGCAGTTCAGAGAAGGTTCACTAGGTTGATTCCACGGATGAGGGGGTTGACTTATGAGGAAAGGTTGAGTAGTTGGGCCTCTACTCATTGGAATTCAGAAGACTGAGAGGTGATCTTATCGAAATGTATAAGGTTATATGAGGGGACTCGACAAGCTGGATGCAGAGAGGATGTTTCCACTGATAGGGGAGACTAGAACTAGAGGGCATGATCTTAGAATAAGGGGCTGCCCATTTAAAACAGAGATGAGGAGAAATTCCTTCTCTCAAAGGGTTGTAAATCTGTGGAATTCGCTGCCTCAGAGAGCTGTGGAAGCTGGGCCATTGAATAAATTTAAGACAGAAATAGACAGTTTTTTAAATGATAAGGGGTTATGGGGAGCGGGCAGGGAAGTGGACCTGAGTCCATGATTGGATCAGCCATGATCTTATTGAATGGCGGAGCAGGCTCGAGGGGCCCTATGGCCTACTCCTGCTCCTATTTCTTATGTTCTTATGTTCTTAATCCTCACACATCATGGCTGTCGGCCAGCTGCTGTATCTCCTGTGCTTTCTCCATCCACCACCTGTTCTTTAGGTTCCGGGTTTTTTGCTGGACTTCGGCCTTAAGCCGTCTGTAAAACTGCTTTGCTGTTTCCGAGTTGGGTTGTTTTAGGTTCAGAACTGCCCTGCGCTTGCGATTTATTAGCTCCTGGATTTCCTGATCATTCTCATTGAACCAGTCCTGGTGTTTCCTGGTTGAGTTACCGAGCGTCTCTTCACAGGCACTGGTTATGGAGGCCTGGAGGGCAGACTAAGCGCTGTGGGCATTCTGCGTCTCGGGGTCATCGAGGGTTTGAGGTTAGCAGTGAGGCGCTGGCTGTATAGGGCTCTCTTAGCTGGGTCTTTGAGTGCCCCGGCGTTGATTTTTCTGCGGCATGGCTTCTGTTGTCATCGTCGCTTTGGGGCCATATTAACGTTGATGATGGAACGAATTAGGTGGTGGTCCGTACAGCAGTCGTCGGCTCCTGTCATAGCACGGGTGATGCGCACGTCCTGAAGAGATCGCAAAGTTTCTGTTTAAAGAATGGACTCAGTCGAATATTTTGTGGATTTTATGGGATCACCCTGTGCAGATATGTGAAAAAGCTGGTTTTGTTAAAACTCCAGAGACCGCATGGCAGTTAGCTGTGACAAAATAACTGTCAGTCATCCAGAACGGGTTTGCCCACCAACCTCAGCTAAAGAAAGGGGGCCATGAATATTGGCCCAAGAGCTGCTGGCCAGGTAGGGAGGCCACTGACAAAGCCACTGTAATATGCAAAAGCACTTCTCACCTCCATCTCAGAAGGTAAACAGAACAATGAACCCACCAGCCTGGCCAGCCAAAGAGGAGCCGGATTTTTCCCAACACAAAGACTCAGAGAGATGCCCAGATTAAGGGCCCTCAGCCCAATACACATGGGTTGGATGGCCCATCACTGACTAAGTACCTGTGCTTAGAATCAAAGGGATTTTAAAGATTGGCGGGAAAGATAGGGGTAGCAAGACTCCCATAAAGACAGGGTCTTTCCACTTTATTTTTTGCTTGGAGCTTGGAGTGAAGCTTGGAGCTGGCAGCTTGCAGCTTGTATCTAGAGAGAGCTCTCGCTCCCTCTCGCTCTCGCTACACCAAGATCGATGTACCAGAGGAAGAGACTGCTGTACCACAGAAGAAACCACCAAGACTGAAAACCAACAGGCGGTGACTTCCCACAGCTGAGCTGAGCAAGGAAACCGGCTGCGTGTGGTGGTGAGCATGGTCGCGAGTGTCCCAAGCCAGTAACCAGATATCCCAGGCCAGCTGGGTAAGGGCTCAGGGTTTTCTCAGAAGTGAAGCTTTTTAGGGCTATTCTGGGGCGGGTAATTCATTGGTAGGGGTAGAGTTAGAATCCGCCAGGGAATTACTGCATGTTACTAGGTCTCATGTCTGTACTGTATATGTGTTGTTTGTAACCTGGATTTTATTCTCCACAGAGACAGCGATTTCGTTTAGTAGTGCATGTTTTAGCCAGTGTATGTTAGACCAAATAAATATAAGTACGATTTTTCACCGAAGCATCCCTGACTCATTTCATTTACACTCTGAATAATAATTCCCGGGTCTAGAACTTTTGTAAGGCGGGGGTGATTCGAACCGTCTGTCTAGTAATTGGGCTAGGATCAAAACCGCTTACAGTCCTTGCGATCCCTGGCTCGAACTATGACGTAGTCGAGCAGGTGCCAGTGTTTGGAGCGAGGGTATTGCCACGATGCCTTGTATTTATCCCTCTGGCAGAACAGGGTGTTGGTGATAACAAGGTCATGTTCTCGGCACCCACCACCATCTCAGCAATAGCCCAGCCCAGCGTGAGGTAGAAAAGGCCATCCATCAGCTCAAGAACAACAAGGCCTCGGGAGCGGATGGAATCCCCGCTGAAGCACGAAAATATGGCGGAGAGACACTATTGCCATGAATGCATGGCCTCATCGCTCTCATCTGGAAGGAGGAGAGCATGCTGGGAGATCTCAGAGATGCAATAATCATGACCATCTTTAAAAAAGGGAACAAGTCCGACTGCGGCAACTACAGAGGAATCTCCCTGTTATCAGCCACTGGGAAAGTCATCGCTAGAATCCTCCTCAACCACCTTCTCCCTGTGGCTGAGGAGCTCCTCTCTGAGTCGCAGTGCAGATTCCATCCACAAAGGGGTACAATGGACATGATCTTTACGGCCCTCAAATCTGGCGCCAAGCTTATGGTCTACAGGGCTGTAGTGATACTCGCCCTCCTGTATGGCTCAGAGACGTGGACCATATACAGTAGACACCTCAAGTCGCTGGAGAAATACCGCCAACAATGTCTCCGTAAAATCCTGCAAATCCCCTGGGAGGACAGACGCACCAACATTAGTTAGTGTTCCTGATCAGGCCAACATCCCCAGCATCGAAGCACTGACCACACTTGACCAGCTCCGTTGGGTGGGTCACATTGTCCGCATGCTGGACACAAGACTCCCAAAGCAAGCGCTCTACTCGGAACTCCTACACGGCAAGCGAGACCCAGGTGGGCAGAGAAAACGTTTCAAGGACACCCTCAATGCCTCCCTGATAAAGTGCGACATCCCTACCGACACCTGGGAGACCCTGGCCAAAGACTGCCCTAAGTGGAGGAAGTGCATCCGGGAGGGCGCTGAGCACCTCGAGTCTCATCACTGAGAGCATGCAGAAATCAAGCGCAGGCAGCGGAAAGAGCGTGCGGCAAACCAGACTCCCCACCCACCCTTTCCTCCAACGACTGTCTGCCCCACCTGTGACAGAGACTGTAATTCCCGCATTGGACTGTTCAGTCACCTGAGAACTCACTTTTGGAGTGGAAGCAAGTCTTCCTCGATTTCGAGGGACTGCCTATGATGATGATGAGAGCTTTTTGAGGTTGTAACTATCAGAATAGATAAGGGGGAACCAATGGATGTGGTGTATTTGGATTTTCAGAAGGCATTTGATAAGCTGCCACACAAGAGGTCATTAAACAAGTTTATGGGATTGGGGGTAATATACTGGCATGGATTGAGGATTGGGCAACAGACAGTAAACAAAGTGTAGGAATAAACGGGTCATTTTCAGGTTGGCAGGCTGTAACTAGTGGGGTACCACAAGGATCGGTGCTTGGGCCCCAGCTATTCACAATCTATATCAATGATTTGGATGAGGGGACCGAGTGTAATATATCCAAGTTTGTTGGTTATACAAAGCTAGGTGGGAATGTAAGTTGTGAAGAGGATGCAAAAAGTCTTCAAGGGAATATAGACAGGCCGAGTGAGTGGGCAAGAACATGGTAAATGGTATATAATGTGGAGAAATGTGAAGTTATCCACTTCGGGAGGAAAAATAAAAAAGCAGAGTATTTTTTAAATGGTGAGGGATTGGGAAATGTTGGTGTTCAGAGGGACCTGGGTGTCCTTGTACACGAATCACTGAAAATTAACATGCAGGTACAGCAAGCAATTAAGAAAACAAATGGTATGTTGGCCTTTATTACAAGAGGATTTGAGTATAAGAGTAAAGATGCCTTACTGCAATTATATAGGGCCCTGGTGAGACCACACCTGGAGTACTGTGCACAGTTTTGGTCTCCTTACCTAAGGAAGGATATATTTGCCATAGAGGGTGTGCAACGAAGGTTCACCAGACTGATTCCTGGGATGGGGGGATTGTCCTATGAGGAGGGATTGAGTAGACTAGGCCTATATTCTCTAGAGTTTAGAAGAATGAGAGGTGATCTCATTGAAACATGCAATATTCTTTCAGGGCTTGACAGGGTAGATGCAGGGAGGATGTTTCCTCTGGCTGGGGTGTCTAGAACCAGGGGTCACAGTCTCAGAATAAGGGGTCAGCCATTTAGAATTGAGATAACAACAAGAACATAAGAACATAAGAAATAGGAGCATCAGTAGGCCATATGGCCCCTCGAGCCTGCTCCGCCATTTAATATGATCATGGCTGATCCGATCATGGACTCAGGTCCACTTCCCCACCCACTCCCCATAACTCCTTATTCCCTTATCGGTTAAGAAACTGTCTATCTCTGTCTTAAATTTATTCAATGACCCAGGATCCACAGCTCTCTGAGGCAGCAAATTCCACCGATTTACAACCCTCTGAGAGAAGAAATTTCTCCTCATCTTATTTTTAAATGAGCGGCCCCTTATTCTAAGATTATGCCCCTTAGTTCTAGTCTCCCCCATCAGTGGAAACATCCTCTCTGCATCCACCTTGTCAAGCCCCCTCATAATCTTATACTGCAACAACAACTTGTATTTATATAGTGCCTTTAATGTAGTAAAATGACCCAAGGCCCTCCACAGAAGTGTTATAAGACAAAAAAAAATAATTTGACACCAAGCCAGATAAGAAACTTTGGCAGAAGAGAGGAGCGTGTTAAAGGAGGAAAGAGAGGTGGAGAGGTTTAGGGAGGGAGTTCCAGAGCTTAGGACTCAGGCAGCTGAAGGCACAGCCGCCAATGGTTGAGCGATTATAATCAGGGATGCTCAAGAGGGCAGAATTTGAGGAGCGCAGACATCTTGGGGCGTTGTGAAGCTGAAGGAGATTACAGAGGTAGGGAGGGGTGAGGCCATGGAGGGATTTGTAAACAAGGATGAGAATTTTGAAATCGAGGTGTTGCTTAACCAGGAGTCAATGTCAGTCAGCGAGCACAGGGGTGATGGGGAGCGGGACTTGGTGCGAGTTAGGATACGGACAGCCAAGTTTTGGATTACCTCCAGTTTACGTAGGGTAGAATGTGGGAGGCCAGCCAGCAGTGCATTGGAGTAGTCAAGTCTAGAGATAACATAGGCATGGGTGAGGGCTTCAGCAGCGGATGAGCTGAGGCAGGGGCAGAGGCGGGCAATATTACGGAGATAGAAATAGGCGGTTTTAGTTATGCCGCGGATATGTGGCCGGAAGCTAACTTAAGGGTCAAATATGACACCTAGGTTGCGAACCGTCTGGTTCAGCTTCAGACAGATGCTAGGGAGAGGGATGGAGTCGGTGGCTAGGGAACGTAGTTTGTGGCGGAGACCAAAGACAATGGCTTTGGTCTTCCCAATATTTAATTGGAGAAAATTTCTGTTCATGCAATACTGGATGTCGGACAAGCAGTCTGACAATTTAGAGACTGTGGAGGGGTCGAGAGAAGTGGTGATGAGGTAGAGCGGAGTGATGTCAGCGTACATGTGGAAACTGACGCTGTGTTTTCAGATGATGTCGTCGAGGGGCAACATGTAGATGAGAAATAGGGGGACACCAGAGGTAACGATGCGGGGGCGGGAAGAGAAGCTGTTGCAGGTGATTCTCTGGCTACGATTAGATAGATAAGAATGGAACCAGGCGAGTGCAGTCCCACCCAGCTGGACGATGGTGGAGAGGCGTTACATAGAAACATAGAAAATAGGTGCAGGAGTAGGCCATTCAGCCCTTCGAGCCTGCACCGCCATTCAATGAGTTCATGGCTGAACATGCAACTTCAGTACCCCATTCCTGCTTTCTTGTCATATCCCTTGATCCCCCTAGTAGTAAGGACTACATCTAACTCGTTGGAGAAGGATGGAGTGGTCAACCGTGTCAAAGGTTGCAGACAGGTCCAGGAGGACGAGGAAGGATAGTTCGCCTTTGTCACAGTCACAAAGGATGTCATTTGTGACTTTGATGAGAGCCGTTTTGGTACTGTGGCAGGCGCGGAAACCGGATTGGAGGGATTCAAACATGGAACTGCGGGAAAGATGGGCACGGATTTGGGAGACGACAACACGTTCAAGGACTTGAGAGGAAAGGGAGGTTGGCGATGGGGCAGTAGTTTGCAAGGACGGAGGGGTCAAGGGTTGTTTTATGAGAGAGGCGGTGACGGCAGATTTGAGGGAGAGGGGGACAGTACCTGAGGAGAGAGAACCGTTAACAATGTCGGCTGACATGGGAGCCAGAAAAGGAAGTTGGGTGGTCAGCAGTTTGGTGGGAACAGCGTCAAGGGAGCAGGAAGTGGGTCTCATGGACAGGCTGAGCATGGAGAGGTCAAGAGGGGAGATCGGAGAGAAACTGGAGAAAGATGTGATGTCAGGGCTAGGGCAGGGGGGATCCTCAGAGGAAGTTTGGCCTGGTGGGCATGGAGAAGGAGGGGAAGTGGCAGAGGCAGCTGATCGGATGGTCTCAATCTTTGAGACAAAGAAGTCTATGAGTTCCTTGCACTTGTTGTTGGAAGTGAGTGTGGTGGAGACAGGGGAGAGGGGTTTAAGAAGATGGTTAGCAGTAGGGAATAATAGCTGGGAGTTCTCTTTGCATTCCAGAATGATCCTGGAATAGTGTGTAGTTTTGGCAGGCAAAAGTAGGAACCGATTATGCTTTATAGGAGAAATTTCATCACTCAGAGGGTGGTGATTCTTTGGAATTCTCTACCCCAGAAGGCTGTGGAAACTCAGTCTTTGAGTATATTCAAGACAGATCGATAGATTTTAAGATATTAAAGGATATGGGGATAGTGCAGGGAAATGGAGTTGAGGTCGATGATCAGCCATGATCTTATTAAATGGCAGAGCAGGCTCGAGGGGCCTTATGGCCTACTCCTGCTCCTATTTCTTATGTTCTTATGGCATAGCAACATAGAAAATAGGTGCAGGAGTCAGCCATTCGGCTCTTCGAGCCTGCACCACCATTCAATAAGATCAAGGCTGATCATTCCCTCAGTATCCCTTTCCTGCTTTCTCTCCATACCCCTTGATCCCCTTAGCCGTAAGGGCCATATCTAACTCCCTCTTGAATATATCCAATGACCTGGCATCAACAACTCTTTGCGGCAGGGAATTCCACAGGTTAACAACTTTCTGAGTGAAGAAGTTTCTCCTCATCTCAGTCCTAAATGGCCTACCCTTTATCCTAAGACTGTGTCCCCTGGTTCTGGACTTCCCCAACATCGGGAACATTCTACCTGCATCTAACCTGTCCCGTCCCATCAGAATCTTATATGTTTCTATGAGATTCCCTCTCATCCTTCTGAACTCCAGTGTATAAAGGCCCAGTTGATCCAGTCTCTTTTCATATGTCAGTCCAGCCATGCCGGGAATCAGTCTGGTGAACCTTCGCTGCAATCCCTCAATAGCAAGAACGTCCTTCCTCAGATTAGGAGACCAAAACTGAACACAATATTCCAGGTGAGGCCTCACCAAGGCCCTGTACAACTGCAGTAAGACCTCGCTGCTCCTATACTCAAATCCCCTAGATGACAAAACATTGTGAGATTTAGCCAGAGAATTCAAACACATTAGCGTTCTGAGCTCAGTGTACAGGTTGAGCAAACCTTAGCCAAATTCTAAAGTATCTGTTCCAACACCCACTTTTGATATCTTTCTCTCACGCCTGCTACATGACAATCCACATGTTCCATATTATGTATCATTCAACACTGATCTGATCGTGTTGTGTCCTTGCAGCCAGCGATCCGTTTTGAACTCACTTTCTGTGATTGCACTCCCTCACTCTCCAGCTCCAGGCTAATGTCCTTCTCACCAAGGTGCTTATTTTCAAGGCCTCCCTCCTAATCAGCAAAGGGAGTATTTCTGCCTGCTCTGTGTCTGCTGAACCTTTGCTTCTCATTGAGCAAGAGGTTACAGCCTGAGAATCGCTGTATAGTTAGAGACATTTTAAGATATTACAATTTAAGAATTATACTTCTCTACTTTATCTTATCGATAATCTCACTCCTTTTACTATTCTACCAAGTGAAACTACTAAATTTGTACCATTCCATACCCGTCTCCTGCTTCTGAAGAGAAGGATATGGTCAATATGTTCCTCACTGCACAACTTGTTCTCAGCCAATGAAAGTTCTCTGCAGTCTGCACTGCAATGCCTTTTATTTAGGTTTGTTGTATGAACTGACCATTGCTTTAAAGATCAGACTTTAAATTCAACAGTTCAGTGGTCACTGCAACTAAGTTGACTTATACTTCCCCACTGAACAGGCAAAAGCTAGAGGTTGCCATGACTACAATATAGGAATAGGAGGCCATTCAGTTCCTCCAGCATTCAATTATCACAGAATGATAGAACAGTTACAGCACAGAAGGCCATTGAGCCCGTCGAGCCCGTGCCGACTCTCAGCTAGTCCCACTCCCCCGCCCTTTCCCCGCAGCCCTGCAATTCTTTTTCCTTCAGATATTTATCCAACTCCCTTTTGAAAGATAAAATTGAGTCTGCCTCCACCACCCTCTCAGGCCGTGCATTCCAGATCCTAACCACTCGCTGCGTAAAAAAACTTTTTCTTATGTCTCCTTTGGTTCTTTTGCCACTCGCCTTAAATTAGATCATGGCTGATCTGTATCTTAACTGCATCTGTCCTACTTGATTCCGTATCCCTTAATACCTTACCGAACAAAAAGCGATCATTCTCAGTTATGGTGTTTTCAGTTGACCCCGCAGCCTCGACAGCTTTTTGGGGCAGAAAGTTCTAGATTTCCACGACCCTTTGAGTGAAGAAATGCTCCTGACATCACCCTTATCTTTATATTTATACAAAATATAAAGAGAAATCAATAGCACTGTAATATTAGTAGACTTTGACAGTCTGACCCTTTCCTTACACATTGACTACAATTAAAAAAACTATCCACAAGCTATCACTCAACATAGTGAGAGAATAAGTATTAAAGGGGTTAGCAGCTTTGAAAGTGGATAAATCCCCAAGCCTGGATGAAATGTATCCCAGGCTGTTAAGAGAAGCAAAAGAGGAAATAGCAGAGGTTCTGACTAAAATTTTCCAATCCTCTCTAGTTACAGGTGTGGTGCCGGAAGACTGGAAATGTGGTACCGTTGATTAAAAAGGGAGAAAGGGATAGAGTAATTACAGGCCAGTCAGCCTAACCTCAGTGGTGGGAGAATTATTGGAAAATATCCTGAGGGACAGGATAAATCTTCATTTAGAAAGACATGGATTAATCAAGGACAGTGTATTTGTTAAGGGAAGGTCATGTGTGACCAACTTGATTGAATTTTTTGAGGAGGTAACAAGGAGGGTTGATGAGAGTAGTGTGTTTGATGTAGTATATATGGATTTTAACAAGGCTTTTGATAAGGTCCCACATGGTAGACTGGTCACGAAAGTAAAAACCCATGGGATCCAAGGCAAAATGGCAAGTTGGATCCAAAATTGGCTCAGAGGCAGGAAGCAGAGGGTAATGGTTGATGGGTGTTTTTGTGACTGGAAGGCTGTTTCCAGTGGGGTTCCACAGGGCTCAGTACTGGATCCCTTGCTTTTTGTGGCATATATCAATGATTGAGACTTGAATGTAGGGGGTATGAGTAAGAAGTTTGCAGATGATACAAAAATAGGCTGTATGGTTAATAATGACGAATAAAGCTGTAGAATACATGAAAATATCAATGAACTGATCCCGTGGGCAGAACAGTGGCAAATGGAATTCAATCTGGAGAAGTGAGGTAATGCATTTGTGGAGGGCTAACAAGGCAAGGGAATACACATTAAATGGTAGGACACTGAGAAGTGTAGAGGAACAAAGGGACCTTGGAGTGCATGTCCACAGATCCCTGAAGGTAGCAGGCCAGGTAGATAAGGTGGTTAAGAAGGCATATGGAATGCTTGCCTTTATTAGCCAAGGCACAGAATACAAGAGCAGGGAGGTTATGCTTGAACTGTATAAAACATTGGTTAGGCCACAACTGGAGTACTGTGTGCAGTTCTGGTCACCGCATTACAGGAAGGATGTGATTGTACTGGAGAGGGTACAGAGGAGATTTACGAGGATGTTGCCTGAATTGGAGAGTTTTGGCTATAAGGAAAGATTGGATAGGCTGGGTTTGTTTTCTTTGGAACAGAAGAGGCTGAGGGGAGACCTAATTGAGGTGTATAAAATTATAAGGGGCCTAGATATCATGGATAGGAAGGACCTATTTCCCTCAACAGAGGAGTCAACAACCTGGGGGCATAGATTTAAAATAATTGGTAGAAGGTTTAGAGGGGATTTGAGGGAAATTTCTTCACCCAGAGGGTGGTGGGGTCTGGAACTCACTGCCTGAAAGGGTGGTAGAGGCAGAAACCCTCACCACATTTAAAAAGTACTTTGATGTGCACCTGAAGTGCCGTAACCTGCAGGGCTACGGACCGAGAGCTGGAAAGTGGGATTAGGCTGGGTAGCTCTTTGTCAGCCGGCGTGGACACGATGGGCCGAAATGGCCTCCTTCCGTGCTGTAAGCTTCTATGATTCTATGGATAACAGTAAAGGAGTGCTGGAGACCCTTGTAAATCCAGGGATTGATTTCTTGGTGTATGGTGGTGTTCAGGGGATCATTTGTTTGTAACTGTCACTTTCTGTACAATGTGTTATGTTCTTCTCTGTCTGCATCATGATGAATAAGATGAGACAAATAAACAAAGGGATTCAGAGGGGAAAGGGAGAAAATTGCAGATCAGAGGAGGGAGGGAGAGCATCAGGCATAAGACGAGAGAGAGGGAAAGCATCGCAGGTCAGAGGAGGGAGAAGTGGGACGGGGGGGCAAGAGCATCAGGAATAAGAGAGAAGGAGAGAGGGAGAGCATCGGGGATCAGAGGAGAGAGAGAGAGCATGTAGACACCAGAGGTAACGATGCGGGGGCGGGAAGAGAAGCCGTTGCAGGTGATTCTCTGGCTACGATTAGATCGATAAGAATGGAACCAGGCGAGTGCAGTCCCACCCAGCTGGACGATGGTGGAGAGGCGTTGGAGGAGGATGGTGAACTATGTCAAAGGCATTTCAGCGCATCGTGTCCACACCAGCCAACAAAGGGATATTCAGTCTAATCCCACATTCCAGCTCATGATCTGTGGCCCTGCAGGTTACGGCACTTCAGGTGCACATCCAAGTAATTTTTAAATGTGGTGAGGGTTTTGTTATGTATATAAACTTGTATTTACTCTGTACAGCCACCAGAAGGCTCATTCCCTGGAGTCCCAAGGGATCCCATAATGCCTTGGGAGCACAGGTGTTTAAGGAGGCTTCACAGGTTGGAGAGGCACTCTGGAGACCTGCAATAAAAGACTAAGGTCACTCTTTACTTTGAGCTCACAGTGTTCAGTCTGACTCTTTCTCCATGCACATCACTGGCGACGAGATACAGATAGCGAACCCAAAAACGCAGAGAACAGTGGGCACCTTGGAGAAATTCTCGGAGGGAGATGATTGGAAAACTTTTGTGGAGTGACTCAACCAATACTTCGTGGCCAACGAGCTAGATGGGGAAGAGAATGCTGCCAAACGAAGGGCGATCCTCCTCACTGTCTGTGGGGCACCAATGTATGGCCTCATGAAAAATCTGCTCACTCCAGCGAAATCCACGGAGAGATCGTACAATGATTTGTGCACACTGGTCCGAGAGCATTTGAACCCGAAGGAAAGTGTTCTGATGGCGAGGTACCGGTTCTACACCTACAAAAGGTCTGAAGGCCAGGAAGTGGTGAGTTACGTTGCCGAGCTAAGACGCCTTGCAGGACATTGCGAATTTGAAGGACATTTGGAGCACATGCTCAGAGACATTTTCGTACTTGGCATTGGCCACAAAACCATACTTCGCAAACTTTTTACTGTAGAGATCCCAACCTTGAGTAAGGCCATAGCGATAGCCCAGGCGTTCATTGCCACCAGTGACAATACTAAGCAAATCTCTCCGCACGCAAGTGCTGCTACAAGTACTGTGAACAAAATGATGTTGTTTTCGAATCATAACATACAGGGCAGGTCACACGTGCCTGCAACTACACATCCGCAGATGTCTCAGAGTCCACCATCAAGGGTGATGAATGCAAGGCCATTAACACCTTGTTGGCGCTGCGGGGGTGATCATAGTTTCCATTCATGCCAATTCAAAGGATACATTTGCAAGGGCTGTGGAACAATGGAACACCTCCAACGAGTGTGCAGACAAGCTGCAAAGCCTGTTAAACCTGCAAACCACCATGTTGCAGAGGAGGACAGATCCACGGAGGATCACGACGAACCAGAGCCTCAGATCAAGGAGGCAGAGGTACATGGGGTGCACACATTCACCACGAATTGTTCCCGATAATGCTGAATGTTGAACTAAATGGACTCCCGGTGTCAATGGAGCTGGACACAGGCGCGAGCCAGTCCATCATGGGCAAAATGACTTTCGAAAGGTTGTGGTGCAACAAGGCCTCAAGGCCAGTCTTAACTCCAGTTCATACGAAACTAAGAACTTACACAAAAGAACTGATTGCTGTAATCGGCAGTACTACCGTAAAGGTCTCCTACGATAGAGCGGTGCACAAGCTACCACTCTGGGTGGTAGCGGGCGATGGTCCCATTCTGCTCGGCAGGAGCTGGCTGGGAAAGATACGCTGGAATTGGGACGACGTCCGAGCGCTATCGCCCGCTGACGACACTTCATGTGCCCAGGTCTTAAACAAATTTCCTTCGCTGTTCGAACCAGGCATCGGGAAATTTCAAGGAGCAAAAGTACAGATCCACCTAATTCCGGGGGCGCGACTCATCCATCACAAGGTGAGAGCAGTACTGTACATGATGAGAGAAAGGGTAGAGATCGAGCTAGACCGGCTGCAAAGAGAGGGCATCATTTCCCCGATCGAGTTCAATGAGTGGGCCAGTCCTATCAATTCCAGTCCTCGAGGGAAACGGCACCGTCAGAATCTGTGGCGATTACAAAGTAACTATCAATCGTTTCTCCCTGCAGGACCAATACCCACTACCAAAGGTCGATGACCTCTTTGCAACGCTGGCAGGAGGAAAGACGTTCACAAAGCTGGATCTGACTTCAGCCTACATGACGCAGGAACTGAAGGAATCATCGAAGGCCCTCACCTGCATCAACAAGCACAAAGGTCTTTTTGTTTATAACAGATGCCCGTTTGGAATCCGATCGGCGGGGGTGATATTCCAGAGAAACATGGAAAGCTTACTGAAGTCGATCCCGCACTCCGTGGTCTTCCAGGACAACATCTTGGTCACAGGTCGGAACACAGTCAAGCATCTGCAGAACCTGGAGGAGGTTCTTAGTCGACTCAACCAGGTTAAAACACTCGAAGCGTGTTTTCCTGGCGCCTGAAGTGGAATTCCTGGGGAGGAGGATCATGGCGGCCGGCATCAGGCCCACCAACATGAAGACGGAGGCATTCGAGAACGCACCGAGGCTACAGAACGTGATGGAGCTGTGGTCGTTTCTGGGGCTCCTGAACTACTTTGGTAACTTCTTACCGGGTCTCAGCACACTGTTAGATCCACTGCATGTCTTACTACGAACAGGGGACGAATGGGTTTGGGGCAAAAGCCAAGAAAATGCCTTTGTAAAAGCAAGAAAATTGTTATGCTCAAACAAATTGCTTGTGTTGCATGATCCATGTCAGCGTTTGGTACTAGCATGTGATGCGTTGTCGTACGGTGTTGGGTGTGTATTGCAACAAGCTAATGAATCTGGGAAATTGCAACCGGTTGCTTATGCATCCAGAAGTCTGTCTAAGGCTGAGAAGGCCTACAACATGATTGAAAAAGAAGCGTTAGCGTGTGTTTATGGGGTAAAGAAATGCATCAATATGTGTTTGGGCTCAAATTTGAATTGGAAACTGACCATAAGTCACTGATATCCATTTTTTCCGCAAGGGGATGAATACGAATGTATCGACCCGCATCCAGAGATGGGCGCTCACATTATTGTATGATCCATGTAAGCGTTTGGTACTAGCATGTGATGCGTCATCATATGGCGTTGGGTGTGTATTGCAACAAGCTAATGATTTCGGGAAATTGCAACCGGTTGTTTATGCATCCAGGAATCTGTCTAAGGCTGAGAGAGCCGACAGCATGATTGAGAAAGAAGCATTAGCGTGTGTCTATGGTGTAAAGAAAATGCATCAATACCTGTTTGGGCTTAAATTCAAATTGGAAACTGACCATAAGCCACTTGTATCCCTGTTTTCCGAGAGTAAAGGGATAAATACCAACGCATCGGCCCGCATCCAGAGATGGGCGCTCATGTTTTTTTTTTTTTTTTTGGAAATTCGTAGCCAATCGTTCCAATTCTTTGTCAAATCACAAACGCCAGAGGTCACCTTGCACACGCCAAGGATCACTCTGCGCCAATGCTCTTAGCCAAAAGGCCTAGAGCCACTGCACCGTTCCTGGAAGTACTGCAATACCAGGTTCGTGCCATGGAGGTGAATGGGTCAGGTCCCCCACACACCTCCGTGGAGGTGGATGGGTCAAGCCACCCCACCCACCTCCTGTTTCCAAAAAAGCAAGCATATACCTTCCTGATCCAGGGAGAACGACCCGGAGGTCATGGTGGCTACTCCCCTGTCAGGTCAGTTACGCATGATCTTAGCCAAAAGGCGAGATGGGCGCTCATGTTGTCCACATACAACTACGCCATCCGCCACAGGCCAGGCACAGAAAACTGCACCGATGCTCTCAGTAGGCTGCCATTGCCCACCATGGAGGTGGAAATGGCGCAGCCTGCAGATTTAGCCATGGTTATGGAAGCATTTGAGAGTGAGCAATCACCCGTCACTGCCTGGCAGATCAAAACCTGGACAAGCCAGGACCCCTTATTATCTCTAGTCAAAAACTGTGTGCTTCAAGGGAGCTGGTCCAGTGTCCCAATGGAAATGCAGGAAGAGATAAAGCCGTTCCAGCGGCGCAAAGGTGAAATGTCTATACAAGCAGACTGCCTTCTGTGGGGAAATTGACTAGTGGTCCCCAAGAAGGGCAGAGACAACTTAATCAATGACCTCCACAGTACCCACCCAGGCATCGTAATGATGAAAGCGATAGCCAGATCCCATGTCTGGTGGCCCAGTTTCAATGCGGACTTCGAGTCCTGCGTTCACAGATATAATACATGTTCGCAGTTAAGCAATGCACCCAGGGGAGGCGCCGCTAAGTTTATGGTCTTGGCCCTCCAAACCGTGGTCTAGGGTACACGTGGTCGACTATGCAGGCCCGTTCTTGGGTAAAATGTTCCTTGTGGTTGTAGACGTGTACTCCAAGTGGATTGAATGTAAGATAATGTCGGCTAGAACGTCCGCTGCCACTACTGAAAGCCTGTGGGCCATGTTTGCCACTCATGGCTTATCCGATGTCCTGGTGAGCGACAACGGGCCATATTTTACCAGTGCTGAGTTCAAAGAATTCATGACCCGTAACGGGATCAAACATGTCACATCTGCCCCGTTTAAACCAGCGTCCAATGGTCAGGCAGAGAGAGCAGTGCAAACCATCAAGCAAGGCTTGAAGAGGGTAACTGAAGGCTCACTGCAGACTCGCCTATCCCGAGTCCTGCTTAGCTACCGCACGAGACCCCACTCACTCACTGGGATCCCACCTGCTGAACTGCTCATGAAAAGAGTACTTAAGACAAGGCTCTCATTAGTTCACCCTGATCTACATGAACAGTTAGAGAGCAGGCGGCTTAAACAAAGTGCATAACATGATAGCGCAAATGTGTCACGCGAGATTGAAATCCATGATCCTGTATTTGTATTAAATTATGGACAAGGTCCCAAGTGGCTTCCCGGCACTGTAGTGGCCAAAGAGGGGAGCAAGGTGTTTTGGGTCAAACTTTCAAATGGACTCATTCACCGGAAACGCTTGGACCAAATCAAACTCAGATTCACGGACTATCCTGAGCAACCCACCTTGGACCCTACCTTTTTTGATCCCCCAACATACACACCAGTGGCAACCGACACTACGGTTGACCACGAAGCAGAACCCATCATCCACAGCAGCCCAGCAGGGCCCAACACACAGGCAGCCCAGCAAGGCCAGCTGCACAGCAGCCCAGCGAGGGCCCAACAAATGATTCAACAACACCAGCTTTCACACCGAGACGATCAACCAGGGCAAGAAGGGCCCCAGATCGACTCACATTGTAAATAGTTACACCGTTGACTTTGGGGGCGGGGGTGGTTGGGGGGGGGAGTGTTGTTATATATGTAAACTTGTATTTACTCTGTACAGCCACCAGAGGGCTCATTCCCTGGAGTCCCAAGGGATCCCATAAAATCCTTGGGAGCACAGCTATTTAAGGAGGCTTCACAGGTTGGAGAGGCACTCTGGAGACCTGCAATAAAAGACTAAGGTCACACTTTACTTTGAGCTCACAGTGTTCAGTCTGACTCTTTCTCCATATACAACAGGTTTCTGCCTCTACCACCCTTTCAGGCAGTCGAGAAGGGATAGTTTGCCACAGTCACATAGGATTTGCCTTGGTATCATTCTGGTGGAACTGCACGGTACCCGCTCCAAAGTATCCTTCCTGAGATGTGGTGCCCAGAACTGAATGCAGTGTCCCCATGTGGTCTAGCCAGAGAATGGACACTCAGACGAGATGCTCAGGGGCAGGCTCCAACGGAACATTACTCTGCTGCCTCTGGGAAAGGAGCAAAGCGGGGAAAATGAAAGTGGAACAGAACACCATCAGTATTTCTCTAGTTTGCCTCCCTGAATCTGCGATTGGAATCCTGAAAACCGGACACGAGTCTGAATGGGTGAAGCCAAGATGTATCTGTGTGTGTCCGCTGTTTTAACACTTGTCAATGTGAAGAGGACAATTAAGGAGATGCTATTGGGGACATTACCACAGCCATAAAAGACTCTTACCCTGTTTTAATATCAATATAGTAAACTTCATATTTGCATTGTACTGAGAACCAAGCCAGGCTAGAGCAAGCCAATTCAAATGTTAAATGAGTGTTAATGCAGTGTGGCAATGCCTGAGTGTCCCACTATAGCACCTCGAGGTGCCAATGTGACGTCTCTCCTAGTTGGCGCTGAGCGATGGAAAAGTCACTTTCTGATAACGAGATTTATGTTCAAAGTTCCTCATTGTTTTAGCCGCCTCTCTGTAATGAAGGAAACAATGGATTATTTGCATATTATAAATGAGAATAAAGTAATAATGTTGAATTCCAGACCAAAGCTAAAGATTCTGGTTTACAGACAGAGAATTGTTGATCATGAATGCTTTGCAGCAGGGAATGGCCGGGACAGAGGCCTGGGCAAAAGGGCTGTGTCCCCATGGGCACTCAATAGCAGGAATTGTGTGCAACTCCTCACTAACTCGTTTAAGGGACTCTTAGATGTGGTGATGGGTTTCCAAACATTTGTCGACACACGGTTGATCAAAGAAAGAGCTCTACAACAACAACTTGTATTTATATAGCGTCTTTAATGTAGTGAAACGTCCCAAGGCGCTTCATAGAGTGATTATGAGACAAAACATTTGACACCGAGCCGCACAAGGAGAAATTAGGGCAGGTGATCACAGAGGTAGGTTTTAAGGCGCGTCCTGAAGGTGAAAAGAGAGGTAGAGAGCCGGCGAGGTTTAGGGAGGGAGTTCCAGAGCTTGGCGCCACGCCAACAGAAGGCACGGCCACCGATGGTTGAGTGATTATAATCAGGGATGCTCAAGAGGGCAGAATTAGAGGAGCGCAGAGATGGTGGGTGAGCGGGACTCGGTGCGAGTTAGGAAGCTGAGTTTTCGATCACCTGAAGTTTACATAGGGTAGAATGTGGGAGGCCAGACATAAAGACCCCTTTGAAACAGAGCTCAGGCCATTAGATAAGGTCTCCCATTAACACCAAGTTTGAATCCTTAGTTTACGAGTTCAATTCTGGTGCAGTCTAGTGCTGGAAACATGAGCTGTCGGACTATCATTTTTAAAACTACCCGTCATTGTTCTCCATGAGGCCAGGTTGCAAAACGTGACAATCTGCTCCAGTAACAGCACAAGTGCAGAAGCTGTTCCCTATCACTGTTCACAGTCACAGTGTCACAGAACACAGCAGTTTGCACAGAAAGGCTATTCCCGTAGGGGGGGGGGGCAAACATCAGCTGTGCACACTGGGATGACACACTTAGCACAAATTGGCAGTAGCAAGGGGTGAGGGGAGTGGGTCACCGCCGGAGTGGAATTTTGATAATGGCGGCCATTACACGGAAAGTCGGCGGCCATTGCACTCCGCAGCGAGGCCGCCAATTTCCGGTGTTAAGAAGCCTTAAGGAAAGGGGAAAGTTCAGCCCCTAAGGGTCAACCACCTAGTGTGAGACTGGAGTCACCTGTAAACCAAGGGTCATTAGTGAACTAGTTGGATTTTTAATAAGTGAAATAATTGCATTACTATAGCGCCTTCCATGTCCTCGGGACATTTCCAATTGCTTCACAGCCAAAGACGTGTTTTTGAAGTGGAGTTATGTAGGAAACGCAGCAGCCAATTTGTGTACAATAAAGCCCCACAAACAGCAATCAGATACATGAAAAGATAATCTGTCTTTTAAGTGATGTTGATTGAGGGATAAATGTTGGCCAGGATACCTGGCATAACTCCCCTGCTCTTCGAAATAGTGGGATCTTTTACATCCATCCAAGAGGGCAGACGGGGCCTCGGTTTAATATCTCATCTGAAAGACGGCACCTCCGACAGTGCAGCTCTCCCTCAGTACTGGAATTTCAGCCTAGATTTTGTGCCCAAGTCTCTGGAATGGGCCTTGAACCCACGACCTTCTGACTCAGAGGCAAGTGTGTTGCCCACTGGGCCACAGCTGACAACCCAGTAGCTTCTCATGGTCATTTGCTGGTGCCAGCCACAAACTTATTAAATTCAATTTCCCAGGGTGGGATTTGAACTCATGACCTCTGGGTTGCAATCGTACTATAAGAACTTGGTTTACCACACCCACTGTTGGACAATAAATATGCTTCTATATAGGTTTTAGCATTAAACAATGACAATATGGCTAACACAGACATCATGGGAAAGTGAAGTTAGCTTGAGATAAGACATACAGACAGTCACGTAATGTCTGACATCAAACTGGCTCGAAAATGGGAAAATATACCTATGAGCCAGATCAGAAAGTTAAGGCTGAGCAGTAAAAGGCTAATAGAAATGAGTAGACAGTGAAAGGAACACAATCAGTGTACAACCTTGAGAAAGCTCAGCACAGAATGAAGCCTTTGCAGCAACAGAGGGTCTACTCTCACCCCAGCCAGCTGACCAAGGTAACAGTGAGAGTGATTGTATAAAGGAGAGGGAGCAGATTAGTTTGCTGGCACTGGGACAGAGCAGGATTTGGACTGGGAACTGGATTCGACCCAGGCGAGGGCGTCCCGAGTTGTAACTATGCAATGGCGAGGAAGCTGATAATGTGTGAAATAATTCCAAGGTAATCTATGAATGTGATGCTTGGTTGAGTTCGGGTAGACCTGGCACTTAATAAATTTAGACAGCGAGCAGAGCAGCTTCACTCAGCAGGCACGCCATGTGTTGTGCTCAACACCCACAAGCTGATAAACAGAATGCGGACATCATCTTATGGTGGCATATGGGTTTGCCCAACATGACTTCCAACCTTGGCCATTGCCAACTCTGAGAACCACTAAGCAGACACAAGGGCCTTCCCTGACCAATACATCATGGCTCTTGTGCGCCTCCTCATGGCTGCTTTAGGAGCAGCAGTTCTCTTAATATTGAATGGTGCTGGGCACTGCTGGGCAAAAGGGAGGGAGACACATCTTAACGGAGAAACATGCTTTCTTACTTTGTTAAAAGTTTTTTTTTCTTCCAACTTCTCTCCTTCCCTCACGAAACCTCCAACCCATGCTGAGGGCATTCTGTTACCTTGCAAAGTGGCCGCCTTCTGCGTGTGAGCTTAGACAGAGAGTATCTGCTGGCTGTTTGTCCGTGGGGGGGGTGGCCATGACAGCCAAGCCCGATAGCCCCTGAGACCCCCACACTGTTACTGCCACACACAGCGACTGGGTCAGGGGTGGGGGCCCGGGGCTGATTTCCCCATTCTCCCTACACCAGCACACAGCCCAGGGGCCTCTCTCTCTGCATTGACCAACTGAGCAGAACCGAACGGTGTCCGTCTCCTGTTTGTGACCCTTCAGCTCTTTTTCCACAGTACCTGGCCAGTGGTCCCGCCACAAACTGTCGGATCAACAGGCTGCGCTGCACCTCTTGGGCATTCAGATGCAGCCGACCAAAGGTTCGTATTATCTGCAAGAAACAGCATACAGTATTGAAAACAGGCACAGTCAGTTCCAACTCGACGTAGGAGGCCAGGACTGACCGAGGATAGGCGGAGCAGGTACAATCTAAACAGATTAAAGTTCCAGATTATACCCAACAGCACGTCAGAGAACAGGCTGGGAAGTTACCTTCCTTTGTCCTCATTAAATCGTGGAATGTTAGGGCCAGACAAATGGCACTTTATAGTGCAGCACGATGTTAGATACAGAGTAAAGCTCCCTCTACACTGTCCCATCAAACACTCCCGGGGCGGGTACAGCACGGGTTAGATACAGAGTAAAGCTCCCTCGACAGTGTCCCATCAAACACTCCAGGACAGGTTAGATACAGAGTAAAGCTCCCTCTACACTGTCCCATCAAACACTCCCAGGGCAAGTACAGGGGGTTAGATACAGATTAAAGCTCCCTCTACACTGCCCCATCAAACACTCCCAGGGCAGGTACAGCACGGGGTTAGATACAGAGTAAAGCTCCCTCTACACTGCCCCATCAAACACTCTCAGGGCAGGTACAGCACGGGTTAGATACAGAGTAAAGCTCCCTCTACACTGTCCCAATCTCATAAGAGCCCCATCTACTGCACCAGTGAGACATTTTTCCATTTCCCACACCTGGAGCCTGTTTTGGTCTACCTATCTGAGGAAGGACATACATACTTGGTTTAAAGGTGGTGCAACAAAGGGTTGTCTTATGAGGAGAGAGTGAGTAGATTGGGCCTATACCCTCAAGTTTCGAAGAATGAGAGGTGATCCTACTGAAACATAATATTCTAAAGAGGATAGACAGGGTAGATGCTGAGAGGATGTTTCCCCGGGCTGGAGAGTCTAGAATCAGGGGGCACAGTTTCAGGATAAGGGGTTGGCCATTTAGAACTGAGATGAGGAGAAACTTCTTCACTCAGAGGGTGCTGAATCTTTAGAATTCTCTGCCCCAGAGGGCTGTGGAGGCTGAGTCATTGAGTAAATTCAAGGCTGAGATCAATAGATGTTTGGACTCTGGGGGAATCGAGGGATATGCGGATAGAGCAGAAAAGTGGAGTTGAGGTCGATGATCAGCCGTAGTCTTATTGAATGGCTGTATGTCCTGTTCCTGCTCCTATTTCTTATGTTCTTATATTCAGCTGCCCTACGGCCTGTGAGTGAGACTAAGTGCAGAATTCGGGCCGGTTTACTGCAGTGCCCTGTGCTCAGTTGGAAGAGTCGGAGTTTTCTCATTACCCAGAGCTGGATTTGAATCAAGGTCACAGAGGAGAAAGGCCAGTGTCTAACTCTTTACACCAGCAGTCCCTCAACAAGCCTAGACCATGTACACAATCATCTCGCGGAGGAATTGTTAATTTGACGTGACTTTCAAGCCCATGGATTGTATGGACACGAACTCTAGCCGTCTAACCTCTGGGACATGACAGTTTGCAGCATACAACACCTCTCAGCTCTGAACTTTTATCGATAAGGTTAGTATAATCCACCACCTCAAACTTGCACTTCAACCACCACCGGCGCACCGTGGCTGCAAGGTGCACTGCAGCAACTCGCCAAGGCTTCTTCAACAGCTCCTCCCAACCCGCAATCTCTACCACCTAAAAGGACAAGGGCAGCAGGCACATGGGAGCACCACCACCTCCACGTTCCCCTCCAAGTCACACACCATCCCTTGGAAATATATTGTCCGTTCCTTCATCGTCGCTGGAGACATAGTCTTAGAATAAGGGCCCGCCCATTTAAAACGGAGATGAGGAGAAATTTCTTCTCTCAGAGGGTTGTGAATCTGTGGAATTCTCTGCTCCAGAGAGCTGTGGAGACTGGTCTTTGAATATATTTAAGGTGGAGATAGACAGATTTTTGAGCGATAAGGGAATAAAGGGTTATGGGGAGCGGGCGGGGAAGTGGAGCTGAGCCCATGATCAGATCAGCCATAATCTTATTAAACAGGCTCAAGGGGCCAAATGGCCGACTCCTGCTCCTATTTCTTATCTTCTTAAAATCCTGGAACTCTCTCCCTGACAGCACTGTGGGAGTAACTTCACCACACGGACTGCAGCGGTTCAAGAAGGCGGCTCACCACCACTTTCTCAAGGGGCAATTAGGGATGGGCAATAAATGCCGGCCTTACCAGCGACATCTCAAGAATGAATTAAAATAGGAATCAAGAATGTTTCTTTCTAAATTTCTTCCAACTTGGGCTGGGTCCACCTGGGGTACAGTCCCACAGGTCTTGGTGCCCTTCTGCCAACTCATCCAACTGCCCATTCTTCATGTGCAAGCTTGGATATCAAGCGTGGCACATTAATTGCACCATGGAGGTGCCACTGCACCCAACCCAGCATCATCCTAGCTTCACAAGGTGCCCACCAACATCACACTTTCCAGCAGGGGTCTGTGGCCACGGATTAGATCATGACTGGGCCTTTGGGCAACTCTTCCGTCCCCGCCCCAGGGGGCAATTGTAACAGCCCCTACTGCCACCCCGTGCTGAGATGAATGAATTCAGCACAGGCCAGGAATTGAAACTTTGGGGTCTTCTGCTCTTTGTAGCTGAATGCTGCATTGGGAGATGCCTTTACCAGCTCGGCAATTGGAGGGAGCTGGATCAAGGTCCTCATTATCATCAGCTCAGTTACTGGTGCAGCCAGAATGGTGAAGCCTATAAGCAAAAAACAAACACTGCACTGTGGGAAATCTGAAACAGAAACAGAAAATGCCGGCAACACTCGGTAAGTCAGGTCTCATCTGTGAAGAAAGCGGACATGTTAATATTTCAGGTGTTGGCCTGGCCCCTTCATCGAATTACATGGAACTTACAGCTCAGAAACTGGCCATTCGGCCCCACTGGTGTTTATCCACCACAGGAGCCTCCTCCGACCCTGCCCCCGTACCCCGTACCCCAGTATTCCCACCCTGTACCCCAGTATTCCCAACCTGCCCTATACCCTGTATTCCCATCCTGCCTCTGTACCCCTGTATTCCCACCCTGCCCCCGTACCCCTGTATTCCCACCCTGCTCCTGTACCCCTCTATTCCCACCCTGCCCTTTACCCCTCTATTCCCATTCTGCCCCCATACACCCGTACCCCTACCCTGCCCTGTACCCCTCTATCCCCACCCTGCTCCTGTACCCCTCTATTCCCACCCTACTCCTGTACCCCTCTGTTCCCAGGCTGCCCCCCGTACCCCTCTATTCCGACCCTGCCCCCTGTACCCCTCTATTCCCACCATGCCCCCTGTATCCTTCTATTCCCATCCTGCCCCCTGTACCCCTCTATTCCCACCCTTCCCCCTGTCCCCCTCTATCCCCACCCTGCCCTCCGTACCCCTCTATTCCCACCCTGTCCCCCGCACCCCTCTATTCCCACCCTGCCCCCGTACCCCTCTATTCCCACCCTGCCCCCCGTACCCCTCTATTCTGACCCTGCCCCGGTACCCCTCTTTTCCCACCATGACCCCGTACCCCTCTATTCCCATCCTGCACCTGTACCCCTCTATTCCCACCCTGCCCCCGTACCCCTCTATTCCCACCCTGCCCCATGTCCATCTATTCTCCTCTCCCTCCCCTGTCTGTTTCAACCACTCCATGTGGCAGCAAATTTCACATTCTCACCACTCTGTGTAAAGAAATTCCTCCTCAATACTTTATTTGATCTGCTAATGACTAATTTGTATTATTCTCCCTTGTTGTAGTCTCACCCACAGGTAGAAACAGTTTCTCCACATCCATCCTATCAAACCTCTTTATAATTGTAAAGATCTTTATCAGAGGAAAGAACCTCAGCTTGCTCAACCTTTGATAAGTTGCATCCTCCCAATTCTGGTAACATCCTTTTAAATCTTTTCTGCACTTTCCCAGTGCTTCAATATCCTTTTTGTAGTATGGAGTTCAAAACTGTGCACAGTACTTCACATCTGGATTTATATAAATTTAACATTACCTCCCTGCTTTTCTAATCTATTTCTCCAGATTTAAGCTGTAGTATTTTGTTTGCACTCTTTATGGCCTTAACAACCTGAGTTACTGCTTTTAGTTATTGTATTCCCAGATCGCTTTAGTCCTCTAGCCCATTTAGTTCATAACCATGAAAGGAATAAGTGGCCTTATTCCTCCTACTTATTTGTATTGAACTGTATTTGCCATTTATCTGCCCACTCTGCAACCTGCTTATCTTACAGGACAGAAGGAGGCCATTCAGCCCATCGTGCCTGTGCTGGCTCTGTGTAAGAATAATCCAGTTATTCCCATGCCCCGCTCCTTCTCCATATCCCTGCAATTTTCTCCCCTTCAATGATATATCCCGTTCTCTTTGTAAAGTTATTAGTGACTCTGCGACCAGCGCCCTTTCAGGCAGTGCGTTTCAGGTCATAGTGCTCTGCGTTAAAAAACATGTCTCCTCAGCTCCACTCTGGTTCTCTTGTCAATTACCTTACAGTAAAATGTTCTTCCAGTATCTTGGTGCATTACTAGCTATAACCCCCAATCTGCAAATCCCAACACCACACCACCAATTGCTGAGTCCAATCATTTCTGTACATGGTGAGTAGCAGTGCCCCAGCTTGGATCCCCATGGGGCACTTTCCGACAGTCAGAGAGACTTCCCTTAACCCCCTACCCTCTGTTTCCTGATTTGTAGCCAGCTTGCGATCCATTCTGCTACCTGACCCTGACCTGTGCCACGAGTCTCTCACGGGGCATCGAATTGAAGGCCTTCTGAAAGTCCATGTACAATGTTTAAGCAAAATACTGCGGATGTTGGAATCGGGAATAAAAACAGAAAATGCTGGAAATCTCAGCGGGGTCAGGCAGCATCTGTGGTGAGGAGGCAGAGTTAACGTTTCGGGTCGATGATCCTTCGTCAGAACTGGAGCGTGTTCGGAAAGAACAGATTGTTAACCTGCACTGAAAGGGGGAGGGGAAGAAAGAACAAAAGGGAAGGTCCATGTACAACATCCACTTCATTACTCCTGTCTATTCTCTCTTAATTCTTCAAAGAATTCAATAAAGTTGGTTAAACAGGACTTTCCTATTCGGAATCCATGCTGACTATTTAAAATATATTCTGTCT